>NW_023312036.1:0-10519 GCF_011077185.1 Oxyura jamaicensis
CACAGATCCAGATGAAGTCAGGTGTACACGACCCATGTGGCGGAAGTTTGTACGGAGTGCACCATCATCATATGCCAGCTCATTGGCAATAATGGCCTGGAAAGAGGATAAGGAACCCACAGTGGCTGGATGTGGCTAAACAACTCCGGCAGTACGAAGAAAGCCTCTCCTCTTCCCTACAGGCCTGCGTCTTGGCTGTGGAGAAACTTTCTGAAAGCGTCCATCAACTAAAAGAGAATATTTTGGAGAAACTTTCTGAAAAGGTCCACCACCTTGAAGAGAGATTATTTTCCTCCCCACCTGAACGAACCAGGGTTCACCAACTAAAAGAGAATACTTTGGAGAAACTCTCTGAAGAGGTCCACCACCTTGAAGAGAGTTTATTTTCCTCCCCTCCTGTACAAACCAATGTCTCTGCTATTAGGGGTAAGCGCTCATCCGTGCAAGGAAGACGATATGGTGGATACATACCTCGTGCCATCCTGTGGTTTTACCTACGTGACCATGGAGAGGACATGAGAAAATGGGATGGAAAATCCACCGCGACCCTAGAGGCACGGGTACGTGAGTTGCAAAAGAAAACAATGGGGAAAAAGGGGGTCTCTGAAAAGTTTGCTGCTCCAACTTCCAGCAGGCAGTCCTTTAAACACAGGAATGAAGATTCTGACGAGGATTAGAGGGGCCCTGCCTCCAGCCAGGGGGAGGAAAGGGACAATCGAGTTTATTGGACTGTGTGGATTCGATGGCCTGGCACATCAGACGCACAGAAGTATAAGGCTTTAGTAGACACCGGTGCACAATGTACTCTAATGCCATCAAGCTATACAGGGCCAGAGCCCATCAGTATTTATGGAGTGACGGGGAGATCCCAGCAATTAACTGTATTGGAAGCTGAACTGAGTCTAACTGGGAATGAGTGGCAAAAACACCGTATTGTGACTGGCCCAGATGCTCCATGCATCCTTGGCATAGACTATCTTAGAAGAGGATATTTTAAGGACCCAAAAGGGTTCCGCTGGGCTTTTGGCATAGCTGCCTTAGAGACAGAGGGCATTGAACATTTGTCTACCTTGCCCGGTCTCTCAGAGGACCCTTTTGTTGTGGGGTTGCTGAGGGTCGAAGAACAGCAAGTGCCAATTGCTACTACAACTGTGCACCGGCGGCAATATCGCACCGACCGAGACTCCCTGATTCCCATCCATGAGCTAATTCGTCAGCTGGAGAGCCAAGGAGTGATCAGCAAGACTCATTCACCTTTTAATAGTCCCATATGGCCAGTGCGAAAGTCTAATGGGGAGTGGAGACTAACCGTGGACTATCGTGGCCTGAATGAGGTCACACCACCACTGAGTGCTGCAGTGCCGGACATGCTAGAACTTCAGTACGAACTGGAATCAAAGGCAGCCAAGTGGTACGCCACAACTGATATCGCTAATGCATTTTTCTCCATCCCTCTAGCAGCAGAGTGCAGGCCACAGTTTGCTTTTACTTGGAGGGGAGTCCAATATACTTGGAGTCGGCTGCCGCAGGGGTGGAAATATAGCCCTACAATTTGTCATGGACTGATCCAGTCTGCGCTGGAGCAGGGGGAAGCTCCTGAACACCTGCAGTACATCGATGACATCATTGTGTGGGGTGACACAGCAAAGGAAGTATATGAGAAAGGGAAGAAAATAATCCAAATCCTTCTGAAGGCCGGTTTTGCCATAAAACAAAGTAAAGTTAAAGGACCTGCACGAGAGATCCAGTTTTTAGGAATAAAATGGCAAGATGGACGTCGTCAAATCCCAATGGATGTGATCAACAAAATAACAGCTATGTCTCCACCAACTAGCAAAAAGGAAACACAAACTTTCCTAGGTGTCGTGGGGTTTTGGAGAATGCACATTCCAAATTACAGTCTGATTGTAAACCCGCTCTACCAAGTAACCCGTAAGAAGAATGATTTCGAATGGGGCCCTGAGCAACGACAAGCTTTTGAACAAATTAAGCAGGAAATAGTTCATGCAGTAGCCCTTGGGCCAGTCCGAATGGGACCAGATGTAAAGAATGTGCTCTACACCGCAGCCGGGGAGAATGGCCCCACCTGGAGCCTCTGGCAGAAAGAACCTGGGGAAACTCGAGGTCGACCCCTAGGGTTTTGGAGTCGGGGATACAGAGGATCTGAGGCCCGCTACACTCCAACCAAAAAGGAGATATTGGCGGCATATGAAGGAGTTCGATCTGCTTCAGAAGTGGTTGGTACTGAAGCACAGCTCCTCCTGGCACCCCGACTGCCAGTACTGGGCTGGATGTTCAAAGGAAGGGTCCCCTCTACACATCATGCAACTGACGCTACATGGAGCAAGTGGGTTGCACTGATTACTCAGCGGGCTCGAATAGGAAACCCCAGTTGCCCAGGAATCTTGGAAGTGATTATGGACTGGCCAGAAGGCAAATACTTTGGGATTTCATCAGAGGAGGAGGTGGTCCGTGCTGAAGAAGCTCCACTGTACAACAAGCTACCAGAAAATGAGAAGAGATATGCCCTGTTCACTGACGGGTCCTGTCGCATTGTGGGAAAGCATCGGAGATGGAAAGCTGCTGTATGGAGTCCTAGACGACGAGTTGCAGAACCTGCTGAGGGAGAAGGTGAATCGAGTCAATTTGCAGAAGTGAAAGCCATCCAGCTGGCTTTAGATATTGCTGAACGAGAAAAGTGGCCAGTTCTCTATCTCTATACTGATTCATGGATGGTAGCAAATGCCCTTTGGGGGTGGTTACAGCAATGGAAACAGAACAACTGGCAGCACAGGGGCAAACCCATTTGGGCTGCTGCATTATGGCAAGATATTGCTGCCCGGGTAGAGAACCTGGTTGTAAAGGTACGCCATGTAGATGCTCATGTGCCCAAGAATCGGGCTACTGAAGAACATCAAAACAACCAGCAGGTGGATCAGGCTGCCAAGATTGAAGTGGCTCAGGTGGACCTGGACTGGCAACATAAGGGTGAACTATTTATAGCCCGATGGGCCCATGAGACCTCAGGCCATCAAGGCAGAGATGCAACATACAGATGGGCTCGTGATCGAGGGGTGGACCTGACCATGGACACTATAGCACAGGTTATTCATGATTGTGAAATGTGCTGCAATCAAGCAAGCCAAATGGTCAAAGCCTCTTTGGTACGGGGGACGATGGCTGAAATATAAATATGGAGAGGCCTGGCAAATTGATTACATCACACTCCCTCAAACCCGCAATGGCAAGCGCCACGTACTTACAATGGTGGAAGCAACCACCGGGTGGCTGGAAACATATCCTGTGCCCCGTGCCACTGCCCGAAACACTATCCTGGGCCTTGAAAAGCAAGTGCTATGGCGACATGGCACCCCAGAAAGAATTGAGTCAGACAATGGGACTCATTTCCGAAACAACCTTATAGATACTTGGGCCAAAGAACATGGTATTGAGTGGGTGTATCACATCCCCTATCACGCACCAGCCTCCAGTAAAGTTGAGCGATACAATGGACTGTTAAAGACTACACTGAAAGCAATGGGTGCTGGGACATTCAGAAATTGGGACACACATTTGGCAAAGGCCACCTGGTTAGTCAATACTAGGGGATCTGCCAATCGAGCTGGACCTGCCCAATCAAACCTGCTACGTACAGTAGAAGGGGATAAAGTTCCTGTAGTGCATGTAAGAAATATGCTAGGTAAAACAGTCTGGGCTACTCCTGCCTCAGGAAAAGGCAAACCCATTTGTGGGATTGCTTTTGCTCAAGGACCTGGATGCACTTGGTGGGTAATGCAAAAGAATGGGGAGGTCCGGTGTGTACCTCAAGGGGATTTAATACTGGGTGAGAATAGCCCATGAGTTGAGTTGTATTATGTTAATTATTATATAATACTGTGTGTCATCATTACTATAGATGAAAATAGTGATTAACTAGAATGTATTGGAAAAAGTGTAACCTGAGCATGACATAAATGGTATGGAATAAGGGGTGGATATATGTCCTGGTTTCAGTTAGGACAGTTATTTTTCCTCCTAGTAGCTGGTAGGGTGCTATGTTTTGGATTAGGATGAGAAGAGTGCTGATAACATGCTGATGTTTTAATTGCTGCAGAACACTGCTTATACTAAGCCAAGGACTTTTCAGCTTCTCACTCTGTCCTGCCAGCGGGCAGGCTGGGGGTGCAGCAAGAGCTGGGAGGGGACAGACCCAGGACAGCTGACCCAAACTGGCCAAAGGGGTATTCCATACCATCTGACGTCATGCTGAACAATATATAGGGGTGGCTAGCCGGGGTGGGGGGGGGCGGCTGCCCGGGGTTGGGCTGGGCATCGGTCAGCGGGTGGTGAGCAATTGCATTGGGCATCACTTGTTTGTACATATTATTATTATTATCATTATTATTTTCTATCTTAATAAACTGTCTTTATCTCAACTCACAGGCTTCACTTTCCCGTTTCTCTCCCCCATCCCAGAGAGGGAGGGGGGAGGGTGAGCGAACGGCTGTGTGGTGTTTAGCTGCCAGACAGGTTAAACCACAACAGCTCTTTTGGCGCCCAACGTGGGGCACGAAGGGTTGAGATAACGACAGATCTAATCAAAATGTTGATTGCTTTAATATCAAGTCTGCTGTGTCTGTATTCCAAACTGAATTTTATAGCACGTTACTTGTTGTATGTGATCCCTGTCGTGCTGTTTATCCTTTCTGGGCCCTGGTTTAAGATCGTTATGGTACTGTGCGGTGTAACAATAGCTTACGATATGATGAAGTATCTGGCCATGACTCTAACTTGGTATTTGTACTCAGCACCGTCGTCGACTCTGTACTTTGGAAACTATATCTCGGAAACTATTAACAATTACACCTACTGCCTTTTTTCATCAGGGAGCCAGTCTGTGGAGGGGACAGGGAAAGATATTTTTCCTTACTTGTTCACTCTCCCTTTCTCCTTCAGCACCCTCTTATCCCCCGAGCTAGTTACAATAGCTCTCCAAGATGTTGAATATCCTTGGGATACTCAGACCAGCATGTTCTTGTTGTTATGTCTCTTGAATGCGCTTCAGGTTATGTTCAAGGTTAAACAATTACTTAGGAATCTCATGCAGAGATCTGTCCTGAGGCGGGATAATTGTGAGTGGCAGGGAGTGTGGGAGGATATGGGCAGGTGGCTAGAGCAGTGGGCACCTCCGATGTTTTGTAGATTCACCCCTGAACAACTGCAAAATCCTAAAAAACTGGTAGAATGCTTGCAAAAAGAGTGTCATGACTCTGGCAGTTCCAAAGTGACACAACTCACTGTAGCATGTTGGGGCCTGGCCTATGCCTATCGAGCTGCAATTGATGCTACTATGAACCGAGTGACAGACCCTGCAGCCGCCCCAGCTCCTGCTCCAGCTCCGGCTCCTGCAGCCACCCCAGCTCCGGCTCCTGCAGCCGCCCCAGCTCCAGCTCCTGCAGCTGCTCCAGCTCCTGCAGCTCCTGCTCCTGCAGCTGCCCCAGCTCCTGCACCTGCAGCCACTCCAGCTCCTGCTCCTGCAGCCCCTGCAGCCACCCCAGCTCCTGCTCCTGCAGCCGCTCCAGCTCCAGCTCCTGCAGCCACTCCAGCTCCTGCAGCTCCAGCTCCTGCAGCTGCCCCAGCTCCTGCTCCTGCAGCCACTCCAGCTCCTGCTCCTGCAGCTCCTGCAGCTGCTCCAGCTCCAGCTCCTGCAGCCACTCCAGCTCCTGCAGCCGCTCCAGCCCCTGCAGCCGCTCCAGCTCCAGCTCCTGCAGCCGCTCCAGCCCCTGCAGCCGCTCCAGCTCCTGCAGCCGCTCCAGCTCCAGCTCCTGCAGCCACTCCAGCTCCTGTGGCTGGGCCAGAGAAACGAGCTGTAGCAGTGCAAGTTGCCCCTGCAGAGGGTGTTCCCACCCCTGTGGCAGACCCTGTGGCTGAGCCAGAGAGAAGAGCCGTAGCAGTACAAGTTGCCCCTGTAGACAAGGTGAAAAAATGGTATAGAGACTCAGGTCGTTTAGAACGCAGAGAGTCTTCTGCTAGGTGTAGGTATGGAGAAGACGAGGCTGGGCCATCAGAGGTGCAGGAGGATGAAGATGGGGATGTTGAAAAATCAACAGTAGTTACCCGAAACCTATACCAGCGTGAGCTACGAGATGTGCGAAAAGATTTTGGTCGCTGCATAGGTGAGCAGCTTGTCACCTGGCTGCTCCGGTGCTGGGATACCGGAGCCAATTGTGTGGAATTAGCGGGCAAGGAAGCCAGGCGGCTGGGATCCCTTGCTAGAGATTCAGGCATTGACAAAGCAATTGCAGATGGAGCACGATCTCACAGACTCTGGAGGCATCTCCTGTATGCTGTAAGGGAAAGGTTTCCCTACAAGGAAGAACTTGTATGTCTGCCAGGCAAGTGGACCACTATGGAGAAGGGAATCCAGTACCTGAGGGAATTAGCCGTACGGGAGGTGATTTATGAGGACCCAGACAATGGACAAGTACTCACAGATCCAGATGAAGTCAGGTGTACACGACCCATGTGGCGGAAGTTTGTACGGAGTGCACCATCATCATATGCCAGCTCATTGGCAATAATGGCCTGGAAAGAGGATAAGGAACCCACAGTGGCTGGATGTGGCTAAACAACTCCGGCAGTACGAAGAAAGCCTCTCCTCTTCCCTACAGGCCTGCGTCTTGGCTGTGGAGAAACTTTCTGAAAGCGTCCATCAACTAAAAGAGAATATTTTGGAGAAACTTTCTGAAAAGGTCCACCACCTTGAAGAGAGATTATTTTCCTCCCCACCTGAACGAACCAGGGTTCACCAACTAAAAGAGAATACTTTGGAGAAACTCTCTGAAGAGGTCCACCACCTTGAAGAGAGTTTATTTTCCTCCCCTCCTGTACAAACCAATGTCTCTGCTATTAGGGGTAAGCGCTCATCCGTGCAAGGAAGACGATATGGTGGATACATACCTCGTGCCATCCTGTGGTTTTACCTACGTGACCATGGAGAGGACATGAGAAAATGGGATGGAAAATCCACCGCGACCCTAGAGGCACGGGTACGTGAGTTGCAAAAGAAAACAATGGGGAAAAAGGGGGTCTCTGAAAAGTTTGCTGCTCCAACTTCCAGCAGGCAGTCCTTTAAACACAGGAATGAAGATTCTGACGAGGATTAGAGGGGCCCTGCCTCCAGCCAGGGGGAGGAAAGGGACAATCGAGTTTATTGGACTGTGTGGATTCGATGGCCTGGCACATCAGACGCACAGAAGTATAAGGCTTTAGTAGACACCGGTGCACAATGTACTCTAATGCCATCAAGCTATACAGGGCCAGAGCCCATCAGTATTTATGGAGTGACGGGGAGATCCCAGCAATTAACTGTATTGGAAGCTGAACTGAGTCTAACTGGGAATGAGTGGCAAAAACACCGTATTGTGACTGGCCCAGATGCTCCATGCATCCTTGGCATAGACTATCTTAGAAGAGGATATTTTAAGGACCCAAAAGGGTTCCGCTGGGCTTTTGGCATAGCTGCCTTAGAGACAGAGGGCATTGAACATTTGTCTACCTTGCCCGGTCTCTCAGAGGACCCTTTTGTTGTGGGGTTGCTGAGGGTCGAAGAACAGCAAGTGCCAATTGCTACTACAACTGTGCACCGGCGGCAATATCGCACCGACCGAGACTCCCTGATTCCCATCCATGAGCTAATTCGTCAGCTGGAGAGCCAAGGAGTGATCAGCAAGACTCATTCACCTTTTAATAGTCCCATATGGCCAGTGCGAAAGTCTAATGGGGAGTGGAGACTAACCGTGGACTATCGTGGCCTGAATGAGGTCACACCACCACTGAGTGCTGCAGTGCCGGACATGCTAGAACTTCAGTACGAACTGGAATCAAAGGCAGCCAAGTGGTACGCCACAACTGATATCGCTAATGCATTTTTCTCCATCCCTCTAGCAGCAGAGTGCAGGCCACAGTTTGCTTTTACTTGGAGGGGAGTCCAATATACTTGGAGTCGGCTGCCGCAGGGGTGGAAATATAGCCCTACAATTTGTCATGGACTGATCCAGTCTGCGCTGGAGCAGGGGGAAGCTCCTGAACACCTGCAGTACATCGATGACATCATTGTGTGGGGTGACACAGCAAAGGAAGTATATGAGAAAGGGAAGAAAATAATCCAAATCCTTCTGAAGGCCGGTTTTGCCATAAAACAAAGTAAAGTTAAAGGACCTGCACGAGAGATCCAGTTTTTAGGAATAAAATGGCAAGATGGACGTCGTCAAATCCCAATGGATGTGATCAACAAAATAACAGCTATGTCTCCACCAACTAGCAAAAAGGAAACACAAACTTTCCTAGGTGTCGTGGGGTTTTGGAGAATGCACATTCCAAATTACAGTCTGATTGTAAACCCGCTCTACCAAGTAACCCGTAAGAAGAATGATTTCGAATGGGGCCCTGAGCAACGACAAGCTTTTGAACAAATTAAGCAGGAAATAGTTCATGCAGTAGCCCTTGGGCCAGTCCGAATGGGACCAGATGTAAAGAATGTGCTCTACACCGCAGCCGGGGAGAATGGCCCCACCTGGAGCCTCTGGCAGAAAGAACCTGGGGAAACTCGAGGTCGACCCCTAGGGTTTTGGAGTCGGGGATACAGAGGATCTGAGGCCCGCTACACTCCAACCAAAAAGGAGATATTGGCGGCATATGAAGGAGTTCGATCTGCTTCAGAAGTGGTTGGTACTGAAGCACAGCTCCTCCTGGCACCCCGACTGCCAGTACTGGGCTGGATGTTCAAAGGAAGGGTCCCCTCTACACATCATGCAACTGACGCTACATGGAGCAAGTGGGTTGCACTGATTACTCAGCGGGCTCGAATAGGAAACCCCAGTTGCCCAGGAATCTTGGAAGTGATTATGGACTGGCCAGAAGGCAAATACTTTGGGATTTCATCAGAGGAGGAGGTGGTCCGTGCTGAAGAAGCTCCACTGTACAACAAGCTACCAGAAAATGAGAAGAGATATGCCCTGTTCACTGACGGGTCCTGTCGCATTGTGGGAAAGCATCGGAGATGGAAAGCTGCTGTATGGAGTCCTAGACGACGAGTTGCAGAACCTGCTGAGGGAGAAGGTGAATCGAGTCAATTTGCAGAAGTGAAAGCCATCCAGCTGGCTTTAGATATTGCTGAACGAGAAAAGTGGCCAGTTCTCTATCTCTATACTGATTCATGGATGGTAGCAAATGCCCTTTGGGGGTGGTTACAGCAATGGAAACAGAACAACTGGCAGCACAGGGGCAAACCCATTTGGGCTGCTGCATTATGGCAAGATATTGCTGCCCGGGTAGAGAACCTGGTTGTAAAGGTACGCCATGTAGATGCTCATGTGCCCAAGAATCGGGCTACTGAAGAACATCAAAACAACCAGCAGGTGGATCAGGCTGCCAAGATTGAAGTGGCTCAGGTGGACCTGGACTGGCAACATAAGGGTGAACTATTTATAGCCCGATGGGCCCATGAGACCTCAGGCCATCAAGGCAGAGATGCAACATACAGATGGGCTCGTGATCGAGGGGTGGACCTGACCATGGACACTATAGCACAGGTTATTCATGATTGTGAAATGTGCTGCAATCAAGCAAGCCAAATGGTCAAAGCCTCTTTGGTACGGGGGACGATGGCTGAAATATAAATATGGAGAGGCCTGGCAAATTGATTACATCACACTCCCTCAAACCCGCAATGGCAAGCGCCACGTACTTACAATGGTGGAAGCAACCACCGGGTGGCTGGAAACATATCCTGTGCCCCGTGCCACTGCCCGAAACACTATCCTGGGCCTTGAAAAGCAAGTGCTATGGCGACATGGCACCCCAGAAAGAATTGAGTCAGACAATGGGACTCATTTCCGAAACAACCTTATAGATACTTGGGCCAAAGAACATGGTATTGAGTGGGTGTATCACATCCCCTATCACGCACCAGCCTCCAGTAAAGTTGAGCGATACAATGGACTGTTAAAGACTACACTGAAAGCAATGGGTGCTGGGACATTCAGAAATTGGGACACACATTTGGCAAAGGCCACCTGGTTAGTCAATACTAGGGGATCTGCCAATCGAGCTGGACCTGCCCAATCAAACCTGCTACGTACAGTAGAAGGGGATAAAGTTCCTGTAGTGCATGTAAGAAATATGCTAGGTAAAACAGTCTGGGCTACTCCTGCCTCAGGAAAAGGCAAACCCATTTGTGGGATTGCTTTTGCTCAAGGACCTGGATGCACTTGGTGGGTAATGCAAAAGAATGGGGAGGTCCGGTGTGTACCTCAAGGGGATTTAATACTGGGTGAGAATAGCCCATGAGTTGAGTTGTATTATGTTAATTATTATATAATACTGTGTGTCATCATTACTATAGATGAAAATAGTGATTAACTAGAATGTATTGGAAAAAGTGTAACCTGAGCATGACATAAATGGTATGGAATAAGGGGTGGATATATGTCCTGGTTTCAGTTAGGACAGTTATTTT
>NW_023312037.1:0-6269 GCF_011077185.1 Oxyura jamaicensis
CTCCTGCAGCCACCCCAGCTCCTGCTCCTGCAGCCGCTCCAGCTCCTGCCCCAGCTCCTGCTCCTGCAACCGCTCCTGCAGCCACTCCAGCTCCTGCTCCTGCAGCCGCTCCAGCTCCTGCTCCTGCAGCTGCTCCAGCTCCTACAGCTCCAGCTCCTGCAGCTCCAGCTCCTGCAGCTGCTCCAGCTCCTGTGGCTGGGCCAGAGAAACGAGCCGTAGCAGTGCAAGTTGCCCCTGCAGAGGGTGTTCCAACCCCTGTGGCAGACCCTGTGGTTGGGTCAGAGAAACGAGCTGTAGCAGTGCAAGTTGCCCCTGTAGACAAGGTGAAAAAATGGTATAGAGACTCAGGTCGTTTAGAACGCAGAGAGTCTTCTGCTAGGTCTAGGTGTAGAGAAGATGAGGTCGGGCTATCAGAGGAGCAGGAGGATGAAGATGGGGATGTTGAAAAATCAACAGTAGTTACCCGAAACCTATACCAGCATGAGCTACGAGATGTGCGAAAAGATTTTGGTCGCTGCATAGGTGAGCAGCTTGTCACCTGGCTGCTCCGGTGCTGGGATACCGGAGCCAATTGTGTGGAATTAGAGGGCAAGGAAGCCAGGCGTCTGGGATCCCTTGCAGGCATTGACAAAGCAATTGCAGATGGAGCACGATCTCACAGCCTCTGGAGGCGTCTCCTGTATGCTGTAAGGGAAAGGTTTCCCTACAAGGAAGAACTTGTATGTCTGCCAAGCAAGAGGACCACTATGGAGAAGGGAATCCAGTACCTGAGGGAATTAGCTGTACGGGAGGTGATTTATGAGGACCCAGACAATGGACCCACAGATCCAGATGGACCCACAGATCCAGATGAAGTCAGGTGTACACGACCCATATGGCGGAAGTTTGTGCGGAGTGCACCATCATCATATGCCAGCTCATTGGCAATAATGGCCTGGAAAGAGGATGAGGAACCCACAGTGGGTGATGTGGCTAAACAACTCCGGCAGTACGAAGAAAGCCTCTCCTCTTCCCTACAGGCCTGCGTCTCGGCTGTGGAGAAACTTTCTGAAAAAGTCCACCACTTTGAAGAGAGATTATTTTCTTCCCCCCTGAACGAACCAGGGTCCACCAACTAAAAGAGAATACTTTGGAGAAACTCTCTGAAGAGGTCCATCAACTTAAAGAGAGTTTATTTTCCTCCCCTCCTGTACGAACCAATGTCTCTGCTATTAGGGGTAAGCGCTCATCCGTGCAAGGAAGACGATATGGTGGATACACACCTCGGGCCATCCTGTGGTTTTACCTACGTGACCATGGAGAGGACATGAGAAAATGGGATGGAAAATCCACCGCAACCCTAGAGGCACGGGTACGTGAGTTGCAAAAGAAAACAATTGGGAAAAAGGGGGTCTCTGAAAAGTTTGCTGCTCCAACTTCCAGCAGGCAGTCCTTTAAACACAAGAATGAAGATTCTGACGAGGATTAGAGGGGCCCTGCCTCCAGCCAGGGGGAGGAAAGGGACAATCGAGTTTATTGGACTGTGTGGATTCGATGGCCTGGCATGTCAGACGCACAGAAGTATAAGGCTTTAGTAGACACCGGTGCACAATGTACTCTAATGCCATCAGGCTATAAGGGGCCAGAACCCATCAGTATTTATGGAGTGACGGGAGGATCCCAGCAATTAACTGTATTGGAAGCTGAACTGAGTCTAACTGGGAATGAGTGGCAAAAACACCGTATTGTGACTGGCCCGGATGCTCCATGCATCCTTGGCATAGACTATCTTAGAAGAGGATATTTTAAGGACCCAAAAGGGTTCCGCTGGGCTTTTGGCATAGCTGCCTTAGAGACAGAGGGCATTGAACAATTGTCTACCTTGCCTGGTCTCTCAGAGGACCCTTTCGTTGTGGGGTTGCTGAGGGTCGAAGAACAACAAGTGCCAATTGCTACTACAACTGTGCACCGGCGGCAATATCGCACAGACCGAGACTCCCTGATTCCCATCCATGAGCTAATTCGTCAACTGGAGAGCCAAGGAGTGATCAGCAAGACTCATTCACCTTTTAATAGTCCCATATGGCCAGTGTGGAAGTCTAATGGGGAGTGGAGGCTAACCGTGGACTATCGTGGCCTGAATGAGGTCACACCACCACTGAGTGCTGCAGTGCCGGACATGCTAGAACTTCAGTACGAACTGGAATCAAAGGCAGCCAAGTGGTACGCCACAATTGATATCGCTAATGCATTTTTCTCCATCCCTCTAGCAGCAGAGTGCAGGCCACAGTTTGCCTTTACTTGGAGGGGAGTCCAATATACTTGGAATCGGCTGCCCCAGGGGTGGAAACATAGCCCTACAATTTGCCATGGACTGATCCAGTCTGCGCTGGAGCAGGGGGAAGCTCCTGAACACCTGCAGTACATCGATGACATCATTGTGTGGGGTGACACAGCAAAGGAAGTTTTTGAGAAAGGGAAGAAAATAATCCAAATCCTTCTGAAGGCCGGTTTTGCCATAAAACAAAGTAAAGTTAAAGGACCTGCACGAGAGATCCAGTTTTTAGGAATAAAATGGCAAGATGGACGTCGTCAAATCCCAATGGATGTGATCAACAAAATAACAGCTATGTCTCCACCAACTAGCAAAAAGGAAACACAAACTTTCCTAGGTGTCGTGGGGTTTTGGAGAATGCACATTCCAAATTACAGTCTGATTGTAAACCCGCTCTACCAAGTAACCCGTAAGAAGAATGATTTTGAATGGGGCCCTGAGCAACGACAAGCTTTTGAACAAATTAAGCAGGAAATAGTTCATGCAGTAGCCCTTGGGCCAGTCCGAACGGGACCAGATGTAAAGAATGTGCTCTACACCGCAGCTGGGGAGAATGGCCCCACCTGGAGCCTCTGGCAGAAAGAACCTGGGGAAACTCGAGGTCGACCCCTAGGGTTTTGGAGTCGGGGATACAGAGGATCTGAGGCCCGCTACACTCCAACCGAAAAGGAGATATTGACGGCATATGAAGGAGTTCGATCTGCTTCGGAAGTGGTCGGTACTGAAGCACAGCTCCTCCTGGCACCCCGACTGCCAGTACTGGGCTGGATGTTCAAAGGAAGGGTCCCCTCTACACATCATGCAACTGATGCTACATGGAGCAAGTGGATTGCACTGATTACTCAGCAGGCTCGAATAGGAAACCCCAGTCGTCCGGGAATCTTGGAAGTGATTATGGATTGGCCAGAAGGCAAATACTTTGGGATGTCATCAGAGGAGGAGGTGGTCCGTGCTGAGGAAGCTCCACTGTACAACAAGCTACCAGAAAATGAGAAGAGATATGCCCTGTTCACTGATGGGTCCTGTCGCATTGTGGGAAAGCATCGGAGATGGAAAGCTGCTGTATGGAGTCCTACACAACGAGTTGCAGAAGCTGCTGAGGGAGAAGGTGAATCGAGTCAATTTGCAGAAGTAAAAGCCATCCAGCTGGCTTTAGATATTGCTGAACGAGAAAAGTGGCCAGTTCTCTACCTATACACTGATTCATGGATGGTAGCAAATGCCCTTTGGGGGTGGTTACAGCAATGGAAACAGAACAACTGGCAGCACAGGGGCAAACCCATTTGGGCTGCTGCATTATGGCAAGATATTGCTGCCCGGGTAGAGAACCTGGTTGTAAAGGTACGCCATGTAGATGCCCATGTGCCTAAGAATCGGGCTACTGAAGAACATCAAAACAACCAGCAGGTGGATCAGGCTGCCAAGATTGAACTGGCTCAGGTGGACCTGGACTGGCAATATAAGGGTGAACTATTTGTAGCCCGATGGGCCCATGAAACCTCGGGCCATCAAGGCAGAGATGCAACATACAGATGGGCTCGTGATCGAGGGGTGGACCTGACCACGGACACTATAGCACAGGTCATTCATGATTGTGAAACATGTGCTGCAATCAAGCAAGCCAAACGGTCAAAGCCTCTTTGGTACGGGGGACGATGGCTGAAATACAAATATGGAGAGGCCTGGCAAATTGATTACATCACACTCCCTGAAACCCGCAATGGTAAGCGCCATGTACTTACAATGGTGGAAGCAACCACTGGGTGGCTGGAAACATATCCTGTGCCCCATGCCACTGCCCGAAACACTATCCTGGGCCTTGAAAAGCAAGTGCTATGGCGACATGGCACCCCAGAAAGAATTGAGTCAGACAATGGGACTCATTTCCGAAACAACCTTATAGATACTTGGGCCAAAGAACATGGTATTGAGTGGGTGTATCACATCCCCTATCACGCACCAGCCTCCGGTAAAGTTGAGCGATACAATGGACTGTTAAAGACTACACTGAAAGCAATGGGTGCTGGGACATTCAGAAATTGGGACACACATTTGGCAAAGGCCACCTGGTTAGTCAATACTAGGGGATCTGCCAATCGAGCTGGACCTGCCCAATCAAACCTGCTACGTACAGTAGAAGGGGATAAAGTTCCTGTAGTGCATGTAAGAAATATGCTAGGTAAAATAGTCTGGGCTACTCCTGCCTCAGGAAAAGGCAAACCCATTCGTGGGATTGCTTTTGCTCAAGGACCTGGATGCACTTGGTGGGTAATGCAAAAGAATGGGGAGGTCCGGTGTGTACCTCAGGGGGATTTAATACTGGGTGAGAATAGCCCATGAGTTGAGATGTATTATGTTAATTATTATATAATACTGTGTGTCATCACTACCATAGATGAAAATAGTGATTAACTAGAATGTATTGGAAAGAGTGTAACCTGAGCATGACATAAATGGTATGGAATAAGGGGTGGATATATGTCCTGGTTTCAGTTAGGACAGTTATTTTTCCTCCTAGTAGCTGGTAGGGTGCTATGTTTTGGATTAGGATGAGAAGAGTGCTGATAACATGCTGATGTTTTAATTGCTGGAGAGCAATGCTTACACTATGCCAAGGACTTTTCAGCTCCTCGCTCTGTCCTGCCAGCGGGCAGGCTAGGGGTGCAGCAAAAGCTGGGAGGGGACAAACCCAGGACAGCTGACCCAAACTGGCCAAAGGGGTATTCCATACCATCTGACGTCATGCTAAACAATATATAGGGGTGGCTAGCCGGGCTGGGGGGGCCGGCTGCTCGGGGTTGGACTGGGCATCGGTCAGCGGGTGGTGAGCAATTGCATGGTGCATCACTTGTTTGTACATATTATTATTATTATCATTATTATTTTCTATCTTAATAAACTGTCTTTATCTCAACTCACAGGCTTCACTTTTTTCCGTTTCTCTCCCCCATCCCAGAGAGGGAGGGAGAGGGTGAGCGAACGGCTGTGTGGTGTTTAGCTGCCAGCCAGGTTAAACCACAACAGCTCTTTTGGCGCCCAACGTGGGGCACGAAGGGTTGAGATAACGACAGATCTAATCAGAATGTTGATTGCTTTAATATCAAGTCTGCTGTGGCTGTATTCCAAACTGAATTTTATAGCACGTTACTTGCTGTATGTGATCCCTGTCGTGCTGTTTATCCTTTCCGGGCCCTGGTTTAAGATCGTTATGGTACTGTGCTGTGTAACAATAGCTTACGATATGATGAAATATCTGGCCATGACTCTAACTTGGTATTTGTACGCAGCACTGTCGTCGACTCTGTACTTTGGAAACTATATCTCGGAAACTATTAACAATTACACCTACTGCCTTTTTCCATCAGGGAGCCAGTCTGTGAAGGGGACAGGGAAAGATATTTTTCCTTACTTGTTCACTCTCCCTTTCTCCTTCAGCACCCTCTTATCCCCCGAGCTAGTTACGATAGCTCTCCAAGATGTTGAATATCCTTGGGATACTCAGACCAGCATGTTCTTGTTGTTATGTCTCTTGAATGCGCTTCAGGTTTTGTTCAAGGTTAAACAACTACTTAGGAATCTCATGCAGAGATCTGTCCTGAGGCGGGATAATTGTGAGTGGCAGGGAGTGTGGGAGGATATGGGCAGGTGGCTAGAGCAGTGGGCACCTCCGATGTTTTGTAGATTCACCCCTGAACAACTGCAAAATCCTAAAAAACTGGTAGAATGCTTGCAAAAAGAGTGTCATGACTCTGGCAGTTCCAAAGTGACACAACTCACTGTAGCATGTTGGGGCCTGGCCTATGCCTATCGAGCTGCAATTGATGCTACTATGAACCGAGTGACAGACCCTGCAGCCGCCCCAGCTCCAGCTCCTGCTCCTGCAGCCGCTCCTGCAGCCACCCCAGCTCCTGCTCCTGCAGCCGCTCCAGCTCCTGCCCCAGCTCCTGCTCCTGCA
>NW_023312038.1:0-5856 GCF_011077185.1 Oxyura jamaicensis
TGAACGGCTGTGTGGTGTTTAGCTGCCAGCCGGGTTAAACCACAACAGCTCTTTTGGCGCCCAACGTGGGGCACAAAGGGTTGAGATAATGACAGATCTAATCAGAATGTTGATTGCTTTAATATCAAGTCTGCTGTGCCTGTATTCCAAACTGAGTTTTATAGCACGTTACTTGCTGTATGTGATCCCTGTCGTGCTGTTTATCCTTTCCGGGCCCTGGTTTAAGATCGTTATGGTACTGTGCTGTGTAACAATAGCTTACGATATGATGAAATATCTGGCCATGACTCTAACTTGGTATTTGTACTCAGCACTGTCATCGACTCTGTACTTTGGAAACTATATCTCGGAAACTATTAACAATTACACCTACTGCCTTTTTCCATCAGGGAGCCAGTCTGTGAAGGGGACAGGGAAAGATATTTTTCCTTACTTGTTCACTCTCCCTTTCTCCTTCAGCACCCTCTTATCCCCCGAGCTACTTACGATAGCTCTCCAAGATGTTGAATATCCTTGGGATACTCAGACCAGCATGTTCTTGTTGTTATGTCTCTTGAATGCGCTTCAGGTTTTGTTCAAGGTTAAACAACTACTTAGGAATCTCATGCAGAGATCTGTCCTGAGGCGGGATAATTGTGAGTGGCAGGGAGTGTGGGAGGATATGGGCAGGTGGCTAGAGCAGTGGGCACCTCCGATGTTTTGTAGATTCACCCCTGAACAACTGCAAAATCCTAAAAAACTGGTAGAATGCTTGCAAAAAGAGTGTCATGACTCTGGCAGTTCCAAAGTGACACAACTCACTGTAGCATGTTGGGGCCTGGCCTATGCCTATCGAGCTGCAATTGATGCTACTATGAACCGAGTGACAGACCCTGCAGCCGCTCCAGCTCCTGCTCCTTCAGCCGCCCCAGCTCCTGCTCCAGCTCCTGCTCCTGCAGCCGCCCCAGCTCCTGCTCCTGCAGCCGCCCCAGCTCCAGCTCCTGCAGCCGCTCCAGCTCCTGCAGCCACTCCAGCTCCTGCAGCCGCTCCAGCTCCTGCAGCCGCCCCAGCTCCTGCTTCTGCAGCCGCTCCAGCTCCAGCTCCTGCAGCCGCCCCAGCACCTGCTCCTGCAGCCGCTCCAGCTCCTGCAGCCGCTCCAGCTCCTGCCCCTGTAGCTGTTCCATCCCCAGCTCCTACAGCTGCTCCAGCTCCAGCCCCTGCAGCCGCTCCAGCCCCTGCAGCCGCTCCAGCTCCAGCTCCTGCAGCTGCTCCAGCTCCTGTGGCTGGGCCAGAGAAACGAGCTGTAGCAGTGCAAGTTGCCCCTGCAGAGGGTGTTCGAACCCCTGTGGCAGACCCTGTGGCTGAGCCAGAGAGAAGAGCTGTAGCAGTACAAGTTGCCCCTGTAGACAAGGTGAAAAAATGATATAGAGACTCAGGTCGTTTAGAACGCAGAGAGTCTTCTGCTAGGTGTAGGTGTAGAGAAGACGAGGTCGGGCTATCAGAGGAGCAGGAGGATGAAGATGGGGATGTTGAAAAATCAACAGTAGTTACCCGAAACCTATACCAGCGTGAGCTACGAGATGTGCGAAAAGATTTTGGTCGCTGCATAGGTGAGCAGCTTGTCACCTGGCTGCTCCGGTGCTGGGATACCGGAGCCAATTGTGTGGAATTAGAGGGCAAGGAAGCCAGGCGTCTGGGATCCCTTGCTAGAGATGGCATTTGGCATTGACAAAGCAATTGGAGATGGAGCACGATCTCACAGCCTCTGGAGGTGTCTCCTGTATGCTGTAAGGGAAAGGTTTCCCTACAAGGAAGAACTTGTATGTCTGCCAGGCAAGTGGACCACTATGGAGAAGGGAATCCAGTACCTGAGGGAATTAGCCATACGGGAGGTGATTTATGAGGACCCAGACAATGGACAAGTACTCGCAGATCCAGATGAAGTCAGGTGTACTCGACCCATGTGGGGGAAGTTTGTACGGAGTGCACCATCATCATATGCTAGCTCATTGGCAATAATGGCCTGGAAAGAGGATGAGGAACCCACAGTGGGTGATGTGGCTAAACAACTCCGGCAGTACGAAGAAAGCCTCTCCTCTTCCCTACAGGCCTGCGTCTCGGCTGTGGAGAAACTTTCTGAAAGCGTCCATCAACTAAAAGAGAATACTTTGGAGAAACTCTCTGAAGAGGTCCAGCAACTTAAAGAGAGTTTATTTTCCTCCCCTCCTGTACAAACCAATGTCTCTGCTATTAGGGGTAAGCGCTCATCCGTGCAAGGAAGACGATATGGTGGATACACACCTCGTGCCATCCTGTGGTTTTACTTACGTGACCATGGAGAAGACATGAGAAAATGGGATGGAAAATCCACCGCGACCCTAGAGGCACGGGTACGTGAGTTGCAAAAGAAAACAATTGGGAAAAAGGGGGTCTCTGAAAAGTTTGCTGCTCCAACTTCCAGCAGGCAGTCCTTTAAACACAGGAATGAAGATTCTGATGAGGATTAGAGGGGCCCTGCCTCCAGCCAGGGGGAGGAAAGGGACAATCGAGTTTATTGGACTGTGTGGATTCGATGGCCTGGCACATCAGACGCACAGAAGTATAAGGCTTTAGTAGACACCGGTGCACAATGTACTCTGATGCCATCAAGCTATACAGGGCCAGAGCCCATCAGTATTTATGGAGTGACGGCGGGATCCCAGCAATTAACTGTATTGGAAGCTGAACTGAGTCTAACTGGGAATGAGTGGCAAAAACACCGTATTGTGACTGGCCCGGATGCTCCATGCATCCTTGGCATAGACTATCTTAGAAGAGGATATTTTAAGGACCCAAAAGGCTTCCGCTGGGCTTTTGGCATAGCTGCCTTAGAGACAGAGGGCACTGAACAATTGTCTACCTTGCCCGGTCTCTCAGAGGACCCTTTTGTTGTGGGGTTGCTGAGGGTCGAAGAACAGCAAGTGCCAATTGCTACTACAACTGTGCACCGGCGGCAATATCGCACCGACCGAGACTCCCTGATTCCCATCCATGAGCTAATTCGTCAACTGGAGAGCCAAGGAGTGATCAGCAAGACTCATTCACCTTTTAATAGTCCCATATGGCCAGTGCGAAAGTCTAATGGTGAGTGGAGACTAACCGTGGACTATCGTGGCCTGAATGAGGTCACACCACCATTGAGTGCTGCAGTGCCGGACATGCTAGAACTTCAGTATGAACTGGAATCAAAGGCAGCCAAGTGGTACGCCACAATTGATATCACTAATGCATTTTTCTCCATCCCTCTAGCAGCAGAGTGCAGGCCACAGTTTGCTTTTACTTGGAGGGGAGTCCAATATACTTGGAATCGGCTGCCCCAGGGGTGGAAACATAGCCCTACAATTTGCCATGGACTGATCCAGTCTGCGCTGGAGCAGGGGGAAGCTCCTGAACACCTGCAGTACATCGATGACATCATTGTGTGGGGTGACACAGCAGAGGAAGTTTTTGAGAAAGGGAAGAAAATAATCCAAATCCTTCTGAAGGCCGGTTTTGCCATAAAACAAAATAAAGTTAAAGGACCTGCACGAGAGATCCAGTTTTTAGGGATAAAATGGCAAGATGGACGTCGTCAAATCCCAATGGATGTGATCAACAAAATAACAGCTATGTCTCCACCAACTAGCAAAAAGGAAACACAAACTTTCCTAGGTGTCGTGGGGTTTTGGAGAATGCACATTCCAAATTACAGTCTGATTGTAAACCCGCTCTACCAAGTAACCCGTAAGAAGAATGATTTTGAATGGGGCCCTGAGCAACGACAAGCTTTTGAACAAATTAAGCAGGAAATAGTTCATGCAGTAGCCCTTGGGCCAGTCCGAACGGGACCAGATGTAAAGAATGTGCTCTACACCGCAGCCGGGGAGAATGGCCCCACCTGGAGCCTCTGGCAGAAAGAACCTGGGGAAACTCGAGGTAGACCCCTAGGGTTTGGGAGTCGGGGATACAGAGGATCTGAGGCCCGCTACACTCCAACCGAAAAGGAGATATTGGCGGCATATGAAGGAGTTCGATCTGCTTCAGAAGTGGTTGGTACTGAAGCACAGCTCCTCCTGGCACCCCGACTGCCAGTACTGGGCTGGATGTTCAAAGGAAGGGTCCCCTCTACACATCATGCAACTGATGCTACATGGAGCAAGTGGGTTGCACTGATTACTCAGCGGGCTCGAATAGGAAACCCCAGTCGTCTGGGAATCTTGGAAGTGATTATGGACTGGCCAGAAGGCAAATACTTTGGGATGTCATCAGAGGAGGAGGTGGTCTGTGCTGAAGAAGCCCCACTGTACAACAAGCTACCAGAAAATGAGAAGAGATATGCCCTATTCACTGATGGGTCCTGTCACATTGTGGGAAAGCATCGGAGATGGAAAGCTGCTGTATGGAGTCCTAGACGACGAGTTGCAGAAGCTGCTGAGGGAGAAGGTGAATCGAGTCAATTTGCAGAAGTGAAAGCCATCCAGCTGGCTTTAGATATTGCTGAACGAGAAAAGTGGCCAGTTCTCTACCTATACACTGATTCATGGATGGTAGCAAATGCCCTTTGGGGGTGGTTACAGCAATGGAAACAGAACAACTGGCAGCACAGGGGCAAACCCATTTGGGCTGCTGCATTATGGCAAGATATTGCTGCCCGGGTAGAGAACCTGGTTGTAAAGGTACGCCATGTAGATGCTCATGTGCCCAAGAATCGGGCTACTGAAGAACATCAAAACAACCAGCAGGTGGATCAGGCTGCCAAGATTGAAGTGGCTCAGGTGGACCTGGACTGGCAACATAAGGGTGAACTATTTATAGCCCGATGGGCCCATGAAACCTCAGGCCATCAAGGCAGAGATGCAACATACAGATGGGCTCGTGATCGAGGGGTGGACCTGACCATGGACACTATAGTACAGGTTATTCATGATTGTGAAACGTGCTGCAATCAAGCAAGCCAAACGGTCAAAGCCTCTTTGGTACGGGGGACGATGGCTGAAATATAAATATGGAGAGGCCTGGCAGATTGATTACATCACACTCCCTCAAACCCGCAATGGCAAGCGCCACGTACTTACAATGGTGGAAGCAACCACCGAATGGCTGGAAACATATCCTGTGCCCCATGCCACTGACCGAAACACTATCCTGGGCCTTGAAAAGCAAGTGCTATGGCGACATGGCACCCCAGAAAGAATTGAGTCAGACAATGGGACTCATTTCCGAAACAACCTTATAGATACTTGGGCCAAAGAACATGGTATTGAGTGGGTATATCACATCCCCTATCATGCACCAGCCTCTGGTAAAGTTGAGCGATACAATGGACTGTTAAAGACTACACTGAAAGCAATGGGTGCTGGGACATTCAGAAATTGGGATGCACATTTGGCAAAGGCCACCTGGTTAGTCAATACTAGGGGATCTGCCAACCGAGCTGGACCTGCCCAATCAAACCTGCTACGTACAGTAGAAGGGGATAAAGTTCCTGTAGTGCATGTAAGAAATATGCTAGGTAAAACAGTCTGGGCTACTCCTGCCTCAGGAAAAGGCAAACCCATTCGTGGGATTGCTTTTGCTCAAGGACCTGGATGCACTTGGTGGGTAATGCAAAAGAATGGGGAGGTCCGGTGTGTACCTCAAGGGGATTTAATACTGGGTGAGAATAGCCCATGAGTTGAGATGTATTATGTTAATTATTATATAATACTGTGTGTCATCACTACCATAGATGAAAATAGTGATTAACTAGAATGTATTGGAAAGAGTGTAACCTGAGCATGACATAAATGGTATGGAATAAGGGGTGGATATATGTCCTGGTTTCAGTTAGGACAGTTATTTTCCCTCCTAGTAGCTGGT
>NW_023312039.1:0-5631 GCF_011077185.1 Oxyura jamaicensis
CATTGAGACTCTAGTCTGGGAGATAAGAGGACCAAGGAGTTTTTTTTAGGAAACTGCAGACTTTTGCATGGGACGCTGCACAAGCCTCTGATAACCAGCAAAGAGATCCACCAAATAAGGAGAAAGGGGGAGTTGAAGGACGACCGAAGGACAAAGCCTGGGAGGAAGACTACGAGCCTTCAGCACAAGAGACCCCCAGAAAGACCACCAGAGACTGCTACGCATGCGTCCAGAGAGGGTTTGGATTCCAGGAACTAATTGTAATAACCCCGCCTTTTCTAGGAATAGTGATGAATATGTATTAGTCTAGGAGCATAAAAATCAGACACCTGATGTAACAGGTGTGCGTCCTGGTAGAGCAGAGACTCCCGGTGCACCCAGCGCTGTTTGCTTGCCTCTATTCACTTAATAAATCACAAAAATCCTATTTGGGACTTAATCATTTATCACAATTGGGGGCTCGTCCGGGATGGTCTTGGTTCCTGAATTCTGACTGGATCTAGGAGGGGCGCCCCACCATTTGGTGGCTCCTGTTCGAGTCAGGTCGGGACTAACACCATCCTGAACCTGAATAAAGGCAAGCAAAGAATTTGATTTTTTTATGAGCTCCCTTGCCGGCTGCAGCATTGTATTTTGCCCGTAAGTCTGCGCGCGAAGATCCGAACGAAGACGACAGAGTCGTGAGTATTTGAAGTGTGTACCGTTCGGTTGGGTGGGATTCGGTTGCCTGTGTGTGTAAGAGTGTGACTGAGACGGAACCTAGTTCCGAAGCGAGTGTGGAGGTCTTCTAACCGCGGTTCCAATCTCCCGCGAGGGACTTGGCCGGTGAAGGACCAAAGTGATTCCTATAGGATTCGTGGGTGGGTGATAGGTCCTAAACCCCCTGCAAGACACTCTTACCGGGTAGCCAAGGGCTGTAGGAATTGCCACAGTAAAATTCCTAGATGGGTCAGACAAAATTGAAGACCCGGAACCAGAGAAAAGGGAGCAAATTAAAAATGGTTCAGTACTATGTGATAAAATGGTCAAATCAGGATATCCAATAATTAATAAGGACCTAGAACCTGTGGAGTCAGGACCTTTGAGTCCATCACGGTCAGCTCAGGCTTGTGAGCTGTATGGTCTATGTAGAGCCCTGGAACTATTAAAGGGGAAAAGTGGGGCTATATTTACAGCACGTTGAACTGAATGAACTCCCCATGCCTGAATCACTACCAGAAAGCAGTGTTGTACAACAAAAACTGGAAGTTTCTCCAAAGATGTTGCCTCTAAATTAATAATATTAATTAATAAAATATAATTGATTAAAAAGTACTCATCTACTGCCATGAAATACTGTTACTATTAAACTCTATGTTCTGGTTTGGAGACAAAAAGGAATATAGTTAAGGCATGAGCATGTGATTTTCTGTTTCCTTAAGGTGGTGAGCTTTAATTCTATTCATGCTAAGTCTCAGTGAGACATACCAGCATCCTTGTGGACCCACTCATTTTAATGCTGTAAAATCGTGGGTCAGATGATTCAAAGCCTTAATGTAATGTACTCAAGTAGGGGAAAGGTGAATTGGTATCATTTATTTTAAAAAGTCATATGGTGGATTTGTTTGTTTGTTTCTAAGTTTGTACTAATATAAAAATCACGAGCACGCTTGTTGAAAAGTGAAAGTTATTTTTCTGTAAGTGTATTTACTCTATTTTTTGAACAAACAGAAGTATCAAATACTTGTTTAAATATTAAGTGGGTGTTTTGAGCCTGCAAAATTTAATATTGGCTTTAAAACTCTGCTTTCATAAGTACCATTTGTTATACCACTATATTTCTGATGTTTGCATAATCATAAAAGGACCTCAGAACTTGAATACACAGACTGAAATAAAAGCTGAGAGCCTTGAATATGTCAGTGTGCTATATAGTGGCCTTTGAGGACTGTCATGATAACCCTTTTACATTACATTACAAAGTTAATGTTTTAGTCCTAAACTTTCAGGACCTCTTAGTACAGAAGAAAGCTTTATACAATTACTGATGTAAATTTCTTGAAAAATATATATTTTTGCGTCCAGTTGTATTATTCAAGTGTTCCTTTGTATCAATTTATGTATGCTTCTGTTGTGGTTTAACCCGGCCGGCAGCTAAACACCACACAGCCGTTCGCTCATCCTCCCCCCTCTATGGGATAGGGGAGAGAAACGAGAAAAACTGAAGCCTGTGGGTTGAGATAGAGACAGTTTATTGGGACAGAAAATAATAATAATGATGTGTACGGAGCGGGTGGTGCATGGTGCACTTGCTTGCTATCCGCTGACCTATGCCCAGCCTGTCCCCAGGTGGCTGCCCCCCCCCACCCCAGCTAGCCACCCCTATGCATTGTTTAGCATGACATCAGATGGTATGGAATACCCCTTTGGCCAGTTTGGGTCTGCTGTCCTGGGTCTGTCCCCTCCCAGCTCTTGCTGCACCCCCAGCCTGCCCGCTGGCAGGACAGAGTGAGGAGCTGAAAAGTCCTTGGCTTAGTGTAAGCACTGCTCTGCAGCAATTAAAACATCAGTGTGTTATCAACATTAGTCTCATTCTAAATTCAAAACATAGCACTCTACCAGCTACTGGGAGGAAAATTAATTCTATCCTAACTAAACCAGGACAGCTTCTAAAACAAAGAAGGAAGAGTAGGGGTGTGAAACCTAGGAAAAGATAGATAAAGTATGCTATGTTTTTTAATTTTTTTTAATCGATGGACGGAAGGTCCTTGCATCTGTCCATGCAGGAGAAAAAGCGACAAACAGATCTAGAAGACAGATCTGGGAGAAACTCAGTTAAAGGAAGAGCACAAGTCATGGAAAAATAAATAAATAAATAAAAATAGAAAATTACAGCACAAATTACTGGGAAGGGCCCTACACTCTAATAACTTGGGGGCCGAGGTTGTGCTTGTGTTTTAACAGAAGCCGGTCCTAGATGGATGTCAGCACCATGAGTCTGTCCGGCCGTCTCATCATCTGCCTTAACATGATCACAGCACCCTCCTCTGCGGTTTGGACTCCAGCTCAAACAAAAAACAACGTCTGGGAGTGTCCGGCTGGCATATGCAGGACCCACAAACAAGGGCTCCAGGAGCTGGAGGGGCAGCCAGAGCCCCCCCCTGCCTGGGCAGCACTCAGTACCTGCCTCTCCCAGGGATGTGGTTACAAAGTTTGTTAAAGATAGAATTAGTATGCCTGGTAGTTTTTCTCTGTGTTTTAGTTTGTGTTAATCGTGCTTTTTATGTTAAAGAAGTGGGAGATGTGGGAGTGTGGCCATGGGGGTCGACAAGCCCCATGGTTGGTGATATCATCAGGAATGTAAAGAGTTTGGAGAAGGGAACAAAGAGGGGTGATTCAGAAAATGCCTTGCTGTTTTGGGTTGCTTGTTCTCCGGAATGGTGGTAAAAATGTTATTAGAACACTTAATACCTAGATATGGGATAATCCAGTACATTGATTCTGATCAGGGCACACACTTTACTTCTAAAATAATAAAATTATTATGTCAATAATTAGGCTTTCAGTGGGAATACCACACTCCGTGGCACCCACAAAGCTCGGGGAAAGTAGAAAGAATGAATCAAACAATAAAACAACAATTGGCTAAGTTAATGATCGAGACACAAATGCCCTGGACGAAATGCTTACTTTTAAATATTAGAACTAAACTACACACTGAGACTGGATTATCACCATGTGAAATGTTATATGGCCTTATTCTCAAGGGATGCCCTTAGGGAACGATGTAGTTGAGGATCGTAGTATCCAGAAATATATAATTACCATTGGTAGAAGATTAAAAGAGCTAAGAGCAACTGGGATGATGACTCAGACACCATCTTTAGGATTTGCAATTCACCAGTTAAAACCAGGAGATAGGGTTCTAATAAAAACATGGCAAGAAGAAAACTTATCTCCCCTCTGGGAAGGACCTTTTCTTGTTTTATTAAAAAGAAAACAACCAATATTTATTAACTGCTATCTATTAGCTGTTATCTGTTAACAAGGAAACAGCTGTGAGAACTGCTGAAAAAGGATGGACATGTGTCGTGAGTAAAAGGTCCAGTGGAAGAGTGGAAAGTAACATTGGAACCAGGAGAAACTAACAGATGGACTTGAAGAAGCTTTCATCAGAGTATAAGCTAAGTTGCTGTGGGAATTTTATTGTAATTACTCTTTTATTGTAATTACTCCAAATTTATTGTAATTACTTCTGTAAAATTAGTAAACAAAGAACCTCTTGAATAGATACCTACTAAGAGAAGAGATTTATCAATAACAGGGATCGGTTAAGCATTATCCCCTGAAGGTACTGAGAAGGTACATCTGCAATGTACACCCCTTTAAGATTAGGGAAGAGGGCAAGACCGGATAGGGAACTGGTGCTGCGGCTGGGAAGGTCTGCCAAGGGCTGCAACCCCTTCGGGCTGTGACCGCCGAGCACTATGGCTCTTACCGGACCTCTTCTAGTCCTACTTGGGGTGAGTTTCTTGGCCCAAGCTATGGCCAACAACTGCAGTCAACTAGAAAAGGATGCTTGAGCTCCCAGACATTGGTGTATCATACTGTCTATGACTGTAAAGGCCAGAAAAGAGGAAGCTGCATTTTTAACCTAACTCAGTATGCTCTATGCAGAGAAATTAATTGGAACAAGTGAAATTGTAACCACCCTGAATACCTCAGTGTCAATAACCTTTGATGCCTGTGATATTATAGATGAAGAACCATATACTGATTGTGGAAGCCTGAGCTGGAAGAGATATAGTAACCAGCCCAAGTACATTTGTCCTAGAAAGGGTAAAACAGTGACTTCTACGTGTTACACTGATTGGATAAGAGATTATCCATGGGACCGGAGTTATCATTACTGCGGACCCTCAAATTGGGGTTGTGCTTGTTGGAGTACGGATCCTGGGGCTATAGGACCCCAATAGATATGCTTAATAGAATATTTAGGTTGCAAGCTGTAGTAGAAATAGTTGTGAATAAAACTGGAGATGCACTCGGATTAATTGCAAAACAAAATACCAAGATGGGAACTGCTTTGTATCAAAATTGCTTAGCTTTAGATTATTTGCTAGCACAAGAAGGAGGAGTCTGTGGAAAATTTAACCTTAAGTAACTGCTGTTTAGATATTGATGATGAAGGAAAAGCTGTGAATGAACTTGTAAAAAGAAATGAAGAAAATTGCACACGTCCCAGTTCAAATTTGGAATGAAATCAATTTAAGAAAATTATGGAGGGACTTTATGGGTAGTGGTTGGCTTACTAGAATCAGGATAGTTGTATTGGGAATATGTGGAGGGTTTAATAATTCAATAATTCCATGTTTAATACCCTGTTTTACCTGACTAATACACTCGGTTATACAAGGAATGCAAATATCTGTGGTACGTGTTGACCCAGAACCAGGGTAAGGGAAAACCCATTCCCTGATGATAATAAAAACAAAAGAGGATCCAAAATTGGTACCAATTTGGCAAGTATTGACTCAGTTGAATAATAATAATAATAATAATAAAACACGAATCAATACCATGAAAAAAAAAAGAAATGGGGGATTGTGAAATGTGTTTATTTGATTCGTGTCAGTATGGAACAATGCTAGG
>NW_023312040.1:0-3806 GCF_011077185.1 Oxyura jamaicensis
GGCAACAAGAGAAGCGCCATGTGTAACACCAGGCGTCTCCTGGGCCCACCGTGTCACCAGCCCCACTGTGATGTGGCCATGACATCAGTGGGCCCTGTGGCAGCAGCACAGGGTGGGAAGGGATTGGGAGTTGAGCTTCCTTACCTTGTGGCCATGGAGTCCAGGGATCTCTCCTGTAAAAGCTTGAGCCGTCTCCAGGGGAGTGGTGGAAGAGCGCTGTAGCCGTGGTCCTGCTCTGTCCTTTCCCAGGATTCTATCTGCAAAAATAAGGCAGAAGAAACAGCTGAAGAGGAGCAGCCGCCCTCCGTTGGCACGGAGGACCTCTTCCTCTGCCTTCTCAGCCCCCACTCATCTGGTTGCTCCTCTGGCAGACTGGCCAGACTGGCCTGCTGCAGCCCTTTTATAGCCGCCAGGGCTGCCGCATCACAGGTTCCGTCCTGTGACACGGCCTCCGCCAACCTTCTGTCCCCTGGGACGTGGCCGTGGCATCCGCAGGCCTGGTGCCCGCTGAAGAGAAGAAACGGTTAAATGAAATCAAGGAAAATGAAGTAAACGAAAAGGATAATAACAATCAACAGCCACTTGTAATTCTGGGGAGGGCAATTCAGTAGCTGTAAGATCGGTTTGAAGATCAGGCGCTCAACAAAGGTTCAAAGAGAATCAAATCCTGCAGGTACTACCCACTGCGACATTGTGAAGACTTGTGTGGTACTTGCTGCTGAGATCTGTGGGCTTTTATTAAAAATAAATCTGTTTTTACATAGACAAATCAGTTGCTCTTCCCTTTTCCCCCACACTGTAAACCCATCCTAGAAGGCCACCAAGTTTGACAGGCATGATTTGCCCTTAGTGAAGCCATGTTGGCTGACACCAGTCACCTCTCTCCTCTCTGTGGTGATGGACATCCATATTGTAGTGCGAACTGCTTGTGTAAGGAACTCCCATTTGTCTTGATTTGTTTAGATACATTTAATTTCTTTTTAGTTTGATGGACATAGTCAGAACTTGCAGAGCTCTGAAGACCTTCCCAATGAGTGAAACTAGTGATAAACACGATGAAGAATCCTTTAACGATCGCGCAACATTTTGAAAAAGCATTTTTATCTTAAAAAAGATGAGTCCTTTTAAAATTCATTGTGTTTATCCATATATTCTATGTAAGTATTCCTAAATTACCAAGCATTATGCTGTTACAGAAACATGTCAAAATGCTGGATTGCAGAGTAAGTAATGTAGCTAGCCCAGGAGTATTTTAATCTGCCTGAGAACCAGATTGTTGATTTCCATGCCTTCTCATCTTTACCTGATTATCGATACATCTCTTGAGTTACTACAGATTGTAAAATCCACAAAATGCATTGTCTGGGTGTTTGTTCAAGTTAATTGCTTCAGGTTGTGTACGGACATCCCCTTTGACTAGAACAGCAGAACGGAGATCTCCAATATTACGTGTCTGCCACCAAGGTTTTACTTGCTTCTTTTTCTTTGCTACAGGGTAGTTAGAGTTACAGCACAGATCAGAACTTGCTTTAAGAACCCGGTGAATGTTTATATTTTCTGTAGAAATGTTCGTTTAGACTGTTTTAACTTCTGGTTATTTAGACATGAAAGAAAATGTTAGCATTTCTGCCTCTGAATGGTGTCATCTTACAATTCATTTGCTTTTTTCACATGTGCAGTGATGTTAGTGGAAACGGATGATTAATAGGTGATCTGGAATAAAAGATGTTTTCTGTTTAAAGAATAATCTTGCAACCAGAGCTTCCTGGAGTTGAATTTCAGGAAGCGATTGTATTGCAGTATGGTAGGTTTTGCTGTGACTCGCACAAATCTACCCGTAGTCATGGTGTGGTAATTGATAGCAAGGAAGGCAGAAAGCTAAAAAAAAAAAAAAAAAAAAAAAAAAAAAAAAGCTGTGTTTAAAGGGGAAAAAATAAAAAGCATTGTGTAAGTAATTGTACTACGACATCTGATTTATGACAAAGAATTCTGTGCTGCTGTTAGGTTCAGAACAGCTAGCAATATTCTGTGCTTTTTGGCTTGTATGACTCTTAGAAAAGTGATAATTGTGTAGTGAGGAGGAAAGCATTGTTTATACTTGTTTCTGGACAACTGAGACTCTAAATTTGGGTGTAGGATAAGAAAATATGGTTAGCACAGTCTTCAGGCTGTGGTTTCAGACAAGTTTCTTGCACTGAGCAGTATTGTTGCTGCTGACTTGCTTCCTTTGCCTTTGGACCTTTCTAAGTGGGCTCCTTATTTTTCTGTCCTGTTGGTGAGGATCCCCTGTGAGAGCAGTCAGGAGAGGCAAACTGCAAATGGAGAGAGCTTCCTGCTCTGTCTCCACGAGATGTAGGGAGAAGGTATTTTGCCCTGTTTGGCTGCTGTACTGGGTCTGGCTGGGATGTTAACTTTCCCTGCAGCAGCCCATAGAGTGCTGCGCTCTGCACTTGTAGCTAGAACAGCAGTGGTATATCACACCGGTGTTGTGTCTGCTGCTGAGAAGTGCTGGCACAGCATCAGGACTCTCTCTAACCCTGCTTGGGGGTGGGCAAAAAAGTGAGAAAGAAACATCACCAGGGCAGCTGACCTAAACCAACCAAAGGGATATTCCATACCATATGATGTCACACTCAGCCATAATAGGTGGAAAAAGGAAGAAGAGGGGAGGGGTGGGCTCTCGTTGCAAAAACGTCTTTCCTCCTCCCAAACACTGGCTATGTGTGTTGAGACCCTGCTTCAAGGATGTGGTCAAGCATCGCTCATTTGTGGGAAGTAGGGAGTAATTTATTTCCTCTGCACTTCCACACAGCCTTTATTTATTTTGTTTTCCCTTTCCCCCTCCCTTTTCTCCTTTCCCTTTTTTCCATTTAGTTAAATTGTTTAATTAATAATAATCTTTCCTTAATTATTTTTTTTAATTAAATCATCCTTACCTCGACCCATGGAGTTGTTCCTTACTTCTTCCCCTCCTCATCTAAGGAGGGGGAGTGAGAGAGCGGTTGGGGTGTTCAGCCACCTAGCACGGTAAAACCACCACAGATGTGTTAAGGTGGCCAATGTCCTTCTGGCAAAGCTTGAGTGCTCAGGGAGGTTGAGGTCCATGGGCACTGGGCTGTGCTTGGCATGGCTGTGTGGTGGAAGCAGAGCTTTCCTGGGGTGTTTCTGCCTTGCATTAAGTTCCATGCAGGCAGGACTGTGATATTTATTCAGGGTGGCAGACACTTAGGGGTGGCATTTGAAGAGTTGAAGGTGAAGCCTGAGACAAAGTGTGAAGGGATAACGATACCTTTTGTGGGTTAGCTTACCGATTTCATTTTATTTTCAAGTTAGAATGTTTTAGCTTTTTGAGTTCTTCCCAAATAAATTAATTCTAGACATGTGTAGGAGCAGTTTAATATTTTATGCGTACAAAGGACTGAAGTGTAAATACGGCCTCAGGGCTGAACAATGGGTATTACTAAGTTTCCATTGGTCTCTGTGGGAGAACAGCATACAGGAAATCAGCAGGAAACAGCTAAAAGATACTTCAGCACAATTCGTAGTGGTTCTCATTACATTTTATTAAGAAAAGTTATTTGATTAAGGAAAGTTCTTTTATTAAGAGAAGGTTGTGCATAAACAGGTTCATATAGGAAGTGTGGGGTGTTGCAGAATTCTTGTCCGCAGCTGATGGCACCATCGGCTTGTCTGCAGGCCTGTCCTGTAGAACGCTGTGTCCATGTCCAGCGCTGTGGCAGGCAGAGAAGCAAGCACTGGCAACAAGAGAAGCGCCATGTGTAACACCAGGCGTCTCCTGGGCCCAC
>NW_023312041.1:0-4134 GCF_011077185.1 Oxyura jamaicensis
TTTTCTAGGAATAGTGATGAATATGTATTAGTCTAGGAGCATAAAAATCAGACACCTGATGTAACAGGTGTGCGTCCTGGTAGAGCAGAGACTCCCGGTGCACCCAGCGCTGTTTGCTTGCCTCTATTCGCTTAATAAATCACAAAAATCCTATTTGGGACTTAATCATTTATCACAATTGGGGGCTCGTCCGGGATGGTCTTGGTTCCTGAATTCTGACTGGATCTAGGAGGGGCGCCCCACCATTTGGTGGCTCCTGTTCGAGTCAGGTCGGGACTAACACCATCCTGAACCTGAATAAAGGCAAGCAAAGAATTTGATTTTTTTATGAGCTCCCTTGCCGGCTGCAGCATTGTATTTTGCCCGTAATTCTGCGCGCGAAGATCCGAACGAAGACGACGGAGTCGTGAGTATTTGAAGTGTGTACCGTTCGGTTGGGTGGGATTCGGTTGCCTGTGTGTGTAAGAGTGTGACTGAGACGGAACCTAGTTCCGAAGCTAGTGTGGAGGTCTTCTAACCGCGGTTCCAATCTCCCGCGAGGGACTTGGCCGGTGAAGGACCAAAGTGATTCCTATAGGATTCGTGGGTGGGTGATAGGTCCTAAACCCCCTGCAAGACACTCTTACCGGGTAGCCAAGGGCTGTAGGAATTGCCACAGTAAAATTCCTAGATGGGTCAGACAAAATTGAAGACCCGGAACCAGAGAAAAGGGAGCAAATTAAAAATGGTTCAGTACTATGTGATAAAATGGTCAAATCAGGATATCCAATAATTAATAAGGACCTAGAACCTGTGGAGTCAGGACCTTTGAGTCCATCACGGTCAGCTCAGGCTTGTGAGCTGTATGCTCTATGTAGAGCCCTGGAACTATTAAAGGGGAAAAGTGGGGCTATATTTACAGCACGTTGAACTGAATGAACTCCCCATGCCTGAACCACTACCAGAAAGCAGTGTTGTACAACAAAAACTGGAAGTTTCTCCAAAGATGTTGCCACTAAATTAATAATATTAATTAATAAAATATAATTGATTAAAAAGTACTCATCTACTGCCATGAAATACTGTTACTATTAAACTCTATGTTCTGGTTTGGAGACAAAAAGGAATATAGTTAAGGCATGAGCATGTGATTTTCTGTTTCCTTAAGGTGGTGAGCTTTAATTCTATTCATGCTAAGTCTCAGTGAGACATACCAGCATCCTTGTGGACCCACTCATTTTAATGCTGTAAAATCGTGGGTCAGATGATTCAAAGCCTTAATGTAATGTACTCAAGTAGGGGAAAGGTGAATTGGTATCATTTATTTTAAAAAGTCATATGGTGGATTTGTTTGTTTGTTTCTAAGTTTGTACTAATATAAAAATCACGAGCACGCTTGTTGAAAAGTGAAAGTTATTTTTCTGTAAGTGCATTTACTCTATTTTTTGAACAAACAGAAGTATCAAATACTTGTTTAAATATTAAGTGGGTGTTTTGAGCCTGCAAAATTTAATATTGGCTTTAAAACTCTGCTTTCATAAGTACCATTTGTTATACCACTATATTTCTGATGTTTGCATAATCATAGAAGGACCTCTTAGTACAGAAGAAAGCTTTATACAATTACTGATGTAAATTTCTTGAAAAATGTATATTTTTGTGTCCAGTTGTATTATTCAAGTGTTCCTTTGTATCAATTTATGTATGCTTCTGTTGTGGTTTAACCCAGCCGGCAGCTAAACACCACACAGCCGTTCGCTCATCCTCCCCCCTCTATGGGATAGGGGAGAGAAACGAGAAAAACTGAAGTCTGTGGGTTGAGATTGAGACGGTTTATTGGGACAGAAAATAATAATAATGATGTGTACGGAGCGGGTGGTGCACGGTGCACTTGCTTGCTACCCGCTGACCGATGCCCAGCCTGTCCTCAGGTGGCTGCCCCCCCCCTACGCCGGCTAGCCACCCCTATGCATTGTTTAGCATGGCATCAGATGGTACGGAATACCGCTTTGGCCAGTTTGGGTCTGCTGTCCTGGGTCTGTCCCCTCCCAGCTCCTGCTGCACCCTCAGCCTGCCTGCTGGCAGGACAGAGTGAGGAGCTGAAAAGTCCTTGGCTTAGTGTAAGCACTGCTCTGCAGCAATTAAAACATCAGTGTGTTATCAACATTAGTCTCATTCTAAATTCAAAACATAGCACTCTACCAGCTACTGGGAGGAAAATTAATTCTATCCTAACTAAACCAGGACAGCTTCTAAAACAAAGAAGGAAGAGTAGGGGTGTGAACCCTAGGAAAAGATAGATAAAGTATGCTATGTTTTTTAATTTTTTTTTTAATCGATGGACGGAAGGTCCTTGCATCTGTCCATGCAGGAGAAAAAGCGACAAACAGATCTAGAAGACAGATCTGGGAGAAACTCAGTTAAAGGAAGAGCACAAGTCATGGAAAAATAAATAAATAAATAAAAATAGAAAATTACAGCACAAATTACTGGGAAGGGCCCTACACTCTAATAACTTGGGGGCCGAGGTTGTGCTTGTGTTTTAACAGAAGCCGGTCCTAGATGGATGTCAGCACCATGAGTCTGTCCGGCCGTCTCATCATCTGCCTTAACATGATCACAGCACCCTCCTCTGCGGTTTGGACTCCAGCTCAAACAAAAAACAACGTCTGGGAGTGTCCGGCTGGCATATGCAGGACCCACAAACAAGGGCTCCAGGAGCTGGAGGGGCAGCCAGAGCCCCCCCCCTGCCTGGGCAGCACTCAGTACCTGCCTCTCCCAGGGATGTGGTTACAAAGTTTGTTAAAGATAGAATTAGTATGCCTGGTAGTTTTTCTCTGTGTTTTAGTTTGTGTTAATCGTGCTTTTTATGTTAAAGAAGTGGGAGATGTGGGAGTGTGGCCATGGGGGTCAACAAGCCCCATGGTTGGTGATATCATCAGGAATGTAGAGTATGCTCTATGCTCTATGCAGAGAAATTAATTAGTAAAAAAAAATTAGTATGCTCTATGCAGAGAAATTAATTGGAACAAGTGAAATTGTAACCACCCTGAATACCTCAGTGTCAATAACCTTTGATGCCTGTGATATTATAGATGAAGACCCATATACTGATTGCGGAAGCCTGAGCTGGAAGAGATATAGTAACCAGCCCAAGTACATTTGGCCTAGAAAGGGTGAAACAGTGACTTCTACGTGTTACACTGATTGGATAAGAGATTATCCATGGGACCGGAGTAATCATTACTGCGGACCCTCAAACTGGGGTTGTGCTTGTTGGAGTATGGATCCTGGGGCTATAGGACCCCAATAGATATGCTTAATAGAATAATTAGGTTGCAAGCTGTAGTAGAAATAGTTGTGAATAAAACTGGAGATGCACTTGGATTAATTGCAAAACAAAATACCAAGATTGGAACTGCTTTGTTTCAAAATTGCTTAGCTTTAGATTATTTGCTAGCACAAGAAGGAGGAGTCTGTGGAAAATTTAACCTTAAGTAACTGCTGTTTAGATATTGATGATGAAGGAAAAGCTGTGAATGAACTTGTAAAAAGAAATGAAGAAAATTGCACATGTCCCAGTTCAAATTTGAAATGAAATCAATTTAAGAGAATTATGGAGGGACTTTATGGGTGGTGGTTGGCTTACTAGAATCAGGATAGTTGTATTGGGAATATGTGGAGGGTTTAATAATTCAATAATTCCATGTTTAATACCCTGTTTTACCTGACTAATACACTCGGTTATACAAGGAATGCAAATATCTGTGGTACGTGTTGACCCAGAACCAGGGTAAGGGAAAACCCATTCCCTGATGATAATAAAAACAAAAGAGGATCCAAAATTGGTACCAATTTGGCAAGTATTGACTCAATTGAATAATAATAATAATAATAATAAAACACGAATCAATACCATGAAAAAAAAAAGAAATGGGGGATTGTGAAATGTGTTTATTTGATTCGTGTCAGTATGGAACAATGCTAGGGCCGCATGATGAAATATAAGCTCCTATTTAAGAAAAACAGAGTGATTAGTGTACATAGTTCTTGTATCATGCAAAGGAATGATCCAGCAATTTGTGTAAATAGAGGGTTTGAAGGGCGAACATTGAGACTCTAGTCTGGGAGATAAGAGGACCAAGGAGTTTTTTT
>NW_023312042.1:0-5653 GCF_011077185.1 Oxyura jamaicensis
ATCAAAAGACGCAGAAGAGGGCATAGGACACCACCTCCTTAGAGCAGCCAAAAGCCGCTGCTAATTTCTGTGTTTCACCTGAGACAACCGATAGACACCGCTGCTTCCTAGTCTCTGAGAACGGCACCTTTCCCAGAGCCGTTCCTCCTTCTCAGACAGTCCGTTACTCTGCCCTGGTCAGGCCTCGCCTGGAGTACTGTGTCCAGTTCTGGGCGCCCCGGTACAAAAAAGACAGGGATCTCCTGGAAAGAGCGCAGCGGAGGGCCACAAAGATGATACAGGGCCTGGGGCATCTTTCCTGTGAGGACAGGCTGAGAGACCTGGGTCTGTTCAGCCTGGAGAAGAGGAGACTGAGGGGGGATCTTATCAATGTCTATAAATATCTGAGGGGTGGGAGACAGAAGGATGTAGCTAACCTCTTCTCAGTGGCTTGTGGGGATAGGACAAGGGGCAATGGCCGCAAAATAGAACACAGGAAGTTCTGCACCGACATGCAAAAGAAATTCTTCACAGTGAGGGTGACGGAGCACTGGAACAGGCTGCCTAGAGAGGTTGTGGACTCTCCTTCTCTGGAGATATTCAAGGCCCGTCTGGACGCCTACCTGGGCAGCCTGCTCTGAGGATTCTGCTTTGCAGGGGGGTTGGACCCAATGATCTTTCAAGGTCCCTTCCAACCCCTACAGTTCTGTGATTCTGTGATTCTGTGACTCTTCTAGTTCCTTGCTTTTGCCCCTGGTGGTGGTTTCTTAAGGAAATCTCTGTTTCTTAGGTTCCCTTAAACTGCACTTGCAGGAAGCCAGCAGCTCCTTCCGCGGATGCTGCAGGCTGCCAGGCCTGGTTCCCCAGCTGGCAGGCATTCCCTTCTGGCAGGAGAATTCTCTTGTAGGAGACTTTTGCTGTCAGCCTTTGTCCCAGTCGGGCCAGGTCACCTTTGTGGCTGCTCCTGTACTCAACACTTTCCCATTCCCATGACAACTTCTCATCCCCCAAATGACTTCTCACCCGCAAGTCCCACTTGGGGACCCGCCACCCACAGCCATTCCCATCAGGGGCACCCCAAGACCCTTGTGTTGTCACCCTATGACCTCACAAAAGGTGGCTGGCCATAAATGCCCTCAGTGCGGCGCCTGTGGCCAGTCCGGCTGGTGGTAGTCGAGAGCTCGAGGTTCCACAGCTGGAAGGAGAGAGACCGGCGGAGCTGTTGCAAGAAGCACACGCGAAGCCATTCTTATTGCACGCAAGCCATCGAGGTCCTTCGGTAACGTTATCCAATCTACAGACATCTCTGTACCTCATCTGTCCTAGGCGTAGGCTTGCCAAGTAGAACCTATCACAAGCATATTTGCCATTCTAACGGCAATGTTTGCAATCCATACACAGAACGTTGACAGCTACAGTGCTCTAGACAACTTGGTTGAACCTAGAAAGCTAATGTTGGATTGCTGCTAGAATATTTTCTTCCTGGTTCTATCTGCAGTGGTCCTGCTGGTGTCACGCAAGGCGTCGAGATCCAGCCAGCGACACGTGAGGCATCGAGGTCCTGCCAGCGACCCGCGAAGCAGTGAAGGCGCTGAAGACCCCAGGCTGCTGCTAAGCGCCTGGCACCAGGGCAGCCTCCCCCAGAGGACGACCACCTCCACGCCGCGGCAGCCAGAGGCACCATGAGCCGGCCACAGCAGCAGCAACAGCAGCCAGAGGAGGTCCCCGGCGACGAGACGTGCCCCATCTGCCTGGGCCGGCTGTCCAGCCCAGCTCGCGTGGACCCCTGCAGGCACACCTTCTGCCTGGAGTGCATCCATGTGTGGGCCGCAGATGGAGACACCTGCCCGCTGTGCCGCGGGCCTATTGAGACCATCGTGCACCCGGTGCCGCCCGCCCGGCGCAACGCCTCAGCCCAGCGGCCCCGCAGAAGGTTCCAGCGCAACGCGCGGCTGGGGCGGCGGCAGCAGCAGCAGCAGCGGCAGAGGAGCCCCTCAAGCTACCGCTCCCGCAGCGTCTCGCCCAGGCGCAGGGAGCGCAGCCCATCCGTGGAACGCAGGCTTGTGAGAAGCTTCTCCTGGCACGCGGGGCAGACGGGACGCAGACTGCCAGGGTCCCCGCAGGACGCCAACATCGGGGACACATCCTGGCTGCACAGGGTCCAGCAGGAGCGGCCGGGGGCTGGGGACCAAGCAGGCCGGCAGGAAGAGCTGGGGGCCGGGGGCCAAGCGGGCCGTCAGGAGGAGCCGGGGGCCGGGGACCAAGCGGGCTGGCAGGCCGGGCCCCACGCCTGAGCAGGCGGCCGGGCCTCACCTGGGGACGGGCTGGGGGTGGCAGCCACAATTCCCCCAGGAATAAATTATGACTTTTCCACCCTGCAAAGCCTCTGCCTGCACTTATTCCTGCATCGGTCAGCGGGGGACGGGGAGGGGGCTGAACGCAGGCCTCTCCTGCTGCCTGCACCACCAAGTGGGTTGGGGATGTCTGCTCCTGATGGGGAACGGCTGCGGGTGGCGGTCCGTGAGGGAGACTTGGGGGTGACAAGTCATTTGGGGGATGAGAAGTCAACATGGGAATGGGAGAGTGTTGGGGACGGGAGCAGCCACAAAGGTTTAAATTGCTCAGTTGTTGTACGGTGGGTTGTCAGCATCACTGTCATCCAAAAGCCAGAACCCAGCTCCATACCAGGTACTGGGAAGACAAGGAACTCTATCCCAGCTGAAACCAGGACTGCCTCGTGCACTTTCCCGTGTTCTTCTACCATCTCCTCAAAAGCATCCTTGAGTGCGCGTTTTACGCAATCCTAGGATCATAGAATAGAATCATAGAATATCCCCAGTTGGAAGGGACCCATAAGGATCATAGAATCATAGAATATCCTGAGTTGGAAGGGACCCTTAAGGATCATCAAGTCCAACTCTTGACACCGCACAGGTCTACCCAAAAGTTCAGACCATGTGACTAAGTGCACAGTCCAATCTCTTCTTAAATTCAGACAGGCTCGGTGCAGTGACAACTTCCCTGGGGAGCCTGTTCCAGTGTGCAACCACCCTCTCTGTGAAGAACCCCCTCCTGATGTCAAGCCTAAATTTCCCCTGCCGCAGCTTAACCCTGTTCCCGCGGGTCCTGTCACTGGTGTTAATGGAGAAAAGGTCTCCTGTCTCTCGACACCCCCTTACGAGGAAGTTGTAGACTGTGATGAGGTCTCCTCTCAGCCTCCTCTTCTCCAGGCTGAACAGGCCCAGTGACCTCAGCCGTTCTTCGTACGTCTTCCCCTCCAGGCCTATCACCATCTTCGTAGCTCTCCTCTGGACACTCTCCAACAGTTTCATGTCCTTTTTATACTGTGGTGTCCAGAACTGCACACAGTACTTGAGGTGAGGCCGCACCAGCGCAGAGTAGAGCGGGACAACCACCTCCCTTGACCTACTAGCGATGCCGTGCTTGATGCACCCCAGGACACGGTTGGCCCTCCTGGCTGCCAGGGCACACTGCTGGCTCATATTCAACTTGCTGTCTACCACGACCCCCAGATCCCTCTCTTCTAGGCTGCTCTCCAGCGTCTCTTCGCCCAGTCTGTACGTGCAGCCAGGGTTTCCCCGTCCCAGGTGCAGGACCCGGCACTTGCTCTTATTGAACTTCATACGGTTGGTGATCGCCCAGCTCTCCAACCTATCCAGATCCCTCTGCAAGGCCTTTCCACCCTCATTCGAGTCCACGACTCCTCCAAGTTTGGTGTCATCAGCAAACTTGCTCAAAATACCTTCTATTCCTACATCCAGATCGTTTATAAAAATATTGAAAAGTACCGGCCCTAAAATGGAGCCTTGAGGGACCCCACTAGTGACCGCCCGCCAGCCTGACGCAGCCCCATTTACCATAACCCTTTGGGCCCTGCCCGTTAGCCAATTGCTCACCCATTGTATGATGTTTTTATTTAGCTGTATGGTGGACATTTTGTCCAGTAGGATCCTATGGGAAACCGTGTCAAAAGCCTTGCTGAAGTCCAAAAAAATCACATCAGCTGGTTTCCCTTGGTCCACCATACGGGTGATCTTATCATAAAAGGAAATCAAGTTAGTTAGGCAGGACCTACCCTTCACAAACCCATGCTGGCTGGGACCAATGACTGCTTTGTCCCCCAGGTGCGCCTCAATAAGTTCAAGAACCATCTTCTCCATGATTTTACCAGGCACTGACATGAGACTGACAGGCCTGTAATTGCAAGGGTCTTCTTTCTGACCCTTCTTGGAAATCGGCACAACATTTGCCAGCTTCCAGTCTACCGGGACCTCTCCAAATTCCCAGGATCGTTGAAAAATAATTGAGAGAGGTTCCGCGATGACTTCCGCCAGCTCTTTCAGCACCCGGGGATGAATCCCATCCGGACCCATGGACTTGTAGGGATCGAGGTGGAGTAGCAAATCCCGCACACGTTCAGGGTCGGTTGGGAGTTTGTCATCCCCACCGTCCCGGTCCTCCAGCTCGGGGCACCCTGGGTCCCGAAGCCCATCATCGGCAATGAAGACAGAGGCAAAGAAGGCGTTAAGCGTCTCTGCTTTGCCTATGTCATTGTCTGTGAGGAGACCTTCCCTATCAAGGAGCGGCCCTATGTATACTTTAGTTCTCCTTTTTCCATTCACATATCTAAAAAAAACCTTTTTGTTTTCTCTCACAGACACAGCCAGCTTCAACTCTAGGTGTGCTTTGGCCACACGAACTTTCTCCCTACAAACACGAACAGCATCCCTGTATTCTTTCCAGGACACCTGGCCCTCCTTCCAGTAGCGAAACACTCTCTGTTTCCGCCTAATCTCCATTAGAATGTCCCTGGTCAGCCACGCCGGCCTCCTGCCCCGCCTGCCTGACTTGCGATATTTAGGAATTGCCTGACCTTGTGCTTCTAGGAGGCATCGCTTAAAGAATGACCAGCTCTGGTGGACATCGAGGCCTTCAAGAGCAGTTTCCCAGGGGACCTTGCTGACTAGTTCCCTGAGCAGCCTGAAGTCCGCTTTCCCCATATCTAGGGATGAGGTTTTGGTGGCACTTTTCCTTCTGTCACTGTAAATTTTGAACTCAACCACTTCATGGTCGCTATGACCAAGGCGGCCACCAATCACCACATCTCCCACCATCCCCAGTTGGAAGGGACCCATAAGGATCATCGGGTCCACCTCCTGGCTCCGCACAGGTCCACCCAAAAGAATCCTGCTTCTGACAACAATGAAGTTCATGCCGTGACCTTCTGAAGGGTTGACCCCTTCAGGGATGCCCCTGACCTGCGGGCGTAGAGAGATGGCAAGTGGGAGTTGGTAGGATGCTGCAATACACAAGGACACGGAGGCTTTCTTTGCTGAAAAGTTCTCTGTATCACACATGGCCACAAAGCACCACTGGGCAATATTCTGTGATTAAAGGCAAGCATGGGGAGAGGTATCGGGCTAATTACAAAAAGTCATCTCAGAAGAGACCGAATCCAGGAGTGGGCCCCAATGAGTGAAGAACAAAGCATCACTTCAAAGATGTGAGACTCCCACCACGGAGTTCGGAGTCAGCCGGGCATCCCCAGTAAAGGTTCAATGGGTTTAGGATGCCGTGTAGGCAAGAATAATTTGTGCAGCACAGGAAGTTCCGAGGGAGAGAGGCGCTCCATTTTGGGTAGGAGTCCTTTTTC
>NW_023312043.1:0-1189 GCF_011077185.1 Oxyura jamaicensis
AACATATCCCTAAGCTCTACATCTAAATGTCTTTTAAAGACCTCCAGGGATGGTGACTCAACCACTTCCCTGGATAGCCTGTTCCAGTGCCTAACAACCCTTTCAGTAAAGTTCTTCCTAATATCCAACCGAATCCTCCCCTGATGCAATTGTAGCCCATTCCCCCTCGTCCTGTCACCAGGCACGTAGGAGAATAGACCAACCCCCTCCTCGCTACAGCCTCCTTTTAGGTACCTGTAGAGTGTGATAAGGTCACCCCTGGGCCTCCTCTTCTCCAAGCTAAATAGTCCCAGCTCCCTCAGCTGCTCCTTGTAAGATTTATTCTCCAGACCCTTCACCAGCCTTGTTGCCCTTCTCTGGACTCACTCAAGCACCTCCATGTCCTTCTTGTAGAGAGGGGCCCAAAACTGAACACAGTACTCGAGGTGCGGCCTCACCAGAGCCAAGTACAGGGGGACAGTCACTTCCCTGGACCTCCTGGCCACACTGCTTCTTATACAAGCCATGATGCTGTTGGCCTTCTTGGCCGCCTGAACACACTGCTGGCTCATATTCAGCTGACTATCAACCAATACTCCCAGGTCCTTCTCTGCCAGGCAGCTTTCCAACCACACATCTCCCAGCCTGTAGCTCTGTTTGGGGTTGTTGTGCCCCAGGTGCAGGACCCGGCACTTGGCCTTGTTGAACTTCGTACAGTTGGCCTCAACCCATCGGTCCAGCCTATCCAGATCCTCTTGCAGAGCCTTCCTACCCTCGAGCAGATCAACACACGCACCTAACTTGGTGTCATCTGCAAACTTGCTGAGGGTGCACTCGATCCCCTCATCCAGATCATCGATAAAGATGTTAAAGAGGACTGGCCCCAGCACTGAGCCCTGGGGGACGCCACTAGTGACCGGCCTCCAACTGGATTTGACTCCATTCACCACAACTCTTTGGGCCTGGCTAACCAGCCAGTTTTTAACCCAATGAAGCGTACGCCAGTCCAAGCCATGAGCAGCCAGTTTCCTGAGGAGAATGCTGTGGGGAACGGTGCCAAAAGCCTTACTGAAGTCAAGGTAGACCACATCCACAGCCTTTCCCTCATCCACTAAGAGTGTCACCTTGTCATAGAAGGAGATCAGGTTTGTCAAGCAGGACCTGCCCTTCATAAACCCATGCTGACTGGGCCTGATCGCCTGCTTGCCCT
>NW_023312044.1:0-4249 GCF_011077185.1 Oxyura jamaicensis
AACAGGTGTGATCAGCTGCGATAAGAAGACAGATTTCCCAGCAAGTTCATCTGCATGGAGTTTGGCCTTGGAACAGGGACAGCATTTATCTGGCTCCAGAAGGGTCAGCAATCGCTCCCATGATGCCGGCTGCGACGGCACGCAGCCATTTCAGTGTTCACGTACACCTTGGGTCACACTCCCCCAAGTACTGGGGGAGCTGGGGATGGGGCATCTGTTGGCCATGCTCCCACCCAAGCCTCCTCTTTCCCCCTGCAGTAGCACGCTGATAGCGCTGGGCTTCCCCACGAGTCTGTTGGAACAAGCCAGCCATTGCTGAACGGCAATTTATTTACACAGGCAAGGAGAAATAGCTTCTTGGCAACTGCGTACATAGCAAATGCTGATTTTCTATTTTAACTTCTGCTTCTTGGCCTAGCTGCAATGGCAGTTGGCTTGTTTGGAGGATGGCAGGTTACCTACCAAAAAGAGAACAAATGCAGGGAGGGCAAATGCCAGCCCAAATCTGCTCTCTCCCCTCATGGTGCCCATCCTTACATCTTGCTGAAATACTTGCCGTTGGTTTTAGCCCCAAAGAGCTTTCAGAATAATCCAAATGATTTCTTTTTTAATTGCAATTCTGGAGTTAAAATAGAAATGAAAAGCTGGACAATCTGGAGAAATAAAGCAGTGGAAACCAGTCTGTTAGGTTGAAACCCTGTTAGGTTGAAACCTGCATGGACTTTGAGCACCCACAGGAGAGGTGCCTAAAGCCGGCACTGCGCCGTTAAATAGTTTCATCAGACACTTTATCAGTTGCAAGTATCTGTCTGGGGGTTCTTTAACGATGCTTTTTAATTCCGCAGCATTTTATAGTAACCCTAAAAACGTCAGACGCTGGACGTGAAGAAGGCATTATTTACTATGTGCTCTTTATATATATATATATATATATATATTATCATCATTAATGACGCAAAACGCGCTCTCCCCACAGGAAGCACTGAATTTCTGTTTTCCTTCCCGCGCTCAGCGCCGGGGACCCGCGTGGGCGCAATTTTCAGACAGGAGAGCTTTCGGGGTTCGGAGGGGAAAACTAGGGGGGCAAAAGCATTTCGGGGGGGGCGACGCAGGGCGGTGTCAGGACCAGGTATTTCGCCTCGGTGGATGGGGAAGGGGTGAAGTTTGGGCTGGCGGCCGGCGGGGACGGGCTGTGCGCGCATCTTGCCTCCTGCGCGCCCCGCGGCTCCTGCGCCTCCTGCATCGCGCAGCAGCCGCGCAGCACCGCGGAGAGCCGCGGAAACGGGCGGAGGGGGGCTGAAGGGGGCGGCTCCGCCTTGCCCGGCTCCGAGGAGGAGCCGCCGGGGGCCCCGGCTTCTTCCACGTGGCTGGGGGCGCGCTATATGAGCGGGCAGGAAGCCCTGCCGGGGAGGGAAGGGGAGGGACGGGGGAGCGGAGGCTGCAGCAGCTCGGCGAGGAGCCGGCAGCGATCGGTTCGCCCTTTCCCCGGCCATGGGGTTTGGCCGCCAGCCGGCCCCCAGCGCCCCGCCGTGAGTACCGGGCTCCCTCCTCTTCCTTGCCCTCCTCCTCCTCCCCCGTTTACCTGCATATCCTCCCGCTCCCCCTGCTGCTCCTCGTTCGCCTAAGTTGGTTGTTATTATTATTTATTTCTTGGGGAGGGAGGTGGTGGTGTTATTCTGATCATCTGGAAGCAGAGGGTGGCCCCGCCGGAGCCGGAGCCCGCAGCATCCTCCGCCGGCCGCTCCGGAGCGGGGCGGCTGCGCCCCATCCCGCCGGGCTGCGACCCCAAAACCCCCCGGAGAGGGGCAGGGGTGGGCTGGGGGGCACGGATAGGCTCCGGGCAGCTCCCTTCCATGGCTGGGTGGCTGGGGAGAAGCCTAACGGAGTCCCATACCCCGCTGTTTGTATGGATTCATTTCTTTGCTTATTTTTTTTCACTTGGGTGGGCTGTGCGGCGAGGGAGGGAAGGCAGTGTTGCTCCGTTAGGGGAAAGCAGGCTGGCTGCCTGAGGTACCAGCGCATCCCTGCTCGCAGAATGAATTTCCAGAGGAGTATAAATAACTAATCTCCGAGTTTGTTTGTTAGGTGCGTTGATGTTGCGCCGGAGGTGTTTCAGTAGCAAACGTGCAACCTTTGCCCTTGTAATGATTGATTTTAGTTTTGGCAGAAATAAAAAACAAACTGGTTAAAAAAATGCCTGGATGCATATTTACTCATTTGAGACACGCAGGATTTTTCAACTCTTTGTAAAGGTTGTGTGTATGTGTCCAATACACAGAAATAACTCTTTCATATAATTGTAAGTCTAAATTATATATTTGCCTGCTGGACACACATGTTAAAGGAAAAACCTCCCTAATTATGGATCTTTCAGAGAGATTGGAAGGGTGACAAAGCCCTTGTAATCTTTTGGGTCAATTTTCATAAGCTCCAAAAGCAATTTTTGCAAAGGAAATTAAACTTCAGTGTGGAAAAGAGACAGGAAATTCGAGGATATGAAAAAGAAACTCCACCTTTTGCTCTGATCCTGTCCCCAGGAGTTCCTTTACATTGGTGCTCTTCAGTGACAGAAGGGAAAATGAAGAGCCAGCCACCTTTAAGCAGTCTTCCTGCCACTTGGCAGTTCAGAAGATACTCAATTAGCAGCAGCATGCTCCTCCTGGGGGTTATTGACATGGCTGTAGCTGGAGGGGTGGCTGAGGGGTGGCCTCTGCTTTGAAATACTTCGATCTATGCTTGTAGTGTCCCGTGTGGTCTATGCCAGCCAGGGCCTTCTGCAGCCGATATGTTCACCCCTCCTCAATTTTTAGGGCTTTGTACAAAGCCCGTGGGGCTCTGCCCACTGTTTGTAATGGTTTGGCAGAGCTGATCTCCTGTTAGAATTTGGGGTTTGTAGGGCCCCTCTCTGGCTTTTTACAGTGGCCAGTGGCTATCTGGAGGGCATGGCTGTGCTTGAGGTCCCTTCTGGGAACTTGATAGCTTCTAATCTGTTTGAACACACTTTCAGGCTGAGGTTGGGGGTGGAGAAAGAAATGATTGGATTAAGAAAAAGTGATTTTTTTTTTTTTTTTTTTTTTTTTTTTTTTTTTTTAAATTAAGGGCACTTGTTTTTACGATTATCCCTGAAACAGTAAAAGCACCAGCATGAGTCTATGGTGAAATTGGTGTTCTTCCTCTGCCAATTTCTCACTTTATTTACTCTGTTTTGGTGCTGCTGTAGGATAACATTTCAGCAGGTTTAAATCCTTTGCCTCAGCAAAGGCAAAGCCCCAGCCTATGGTCCTCCCAAATCTTTTTTTTTTTTTTTTTTTTTTTACCAATAGTTTTTTAAAGGACGCTCCTGTCTGATATACTTGTATTTTACCATTTTGCTAGTAGCATGTAAGAGCACAGTCTCAGACAGAGCAAAAGGAGAGAAAAATCCAATTCCCTATTCTTTAGGCTCACTCAATTTGTGCACAGTTGGACTGTGCAGTAGAGACAGCTGTTTGTATGAATTTTTCACGCATCCCGACCAGAAAGGTACCTGCAGCCTTGCTTGCAGTTTTTCTTCCAAACTTGGTGATACTAGTAATGGTGATAGCATGTCAGCCAAGGAAGGGAACTTTTAACACTAAACATCCCTTTGTTTAAGGCTTTGTATCTGCTTATCAATTTGGTTTTCTTTTGATGGAAAACTGGAAGTTATTTGAGGGGAAATTAGGGTCATGCAGATGGCAATTCCATCTTCTTGGCTATAACAGCTTCTTTTATCCCAAATACATAGTAAATGCTGTCATTAAATGATAGTAATAATATGTTTTTATTAAGAGCTTCTTTCAAAAGTCTTTTCAAAAGTGTGGTGAAGCAGAAATGTGCTTTTGAAAGCAAAGGAGTAAGAGCAAATCCAGCTCCACAGAAAATTTAAAGTGCTGTTAATCCCACCACCTGGTGGAGCTTTTTATGGCGCCAGCTGAGGGAGCACAGAATAAAGATGCATTTTTGTGTTTGGTTTTATTAGTCAGATGCTCTGTGTAGAGTTTCTTTTAACTTTTTTTTTTTCTCTCCTCACACCAGACTTCCTAACGAGTCAGAAGAAACAAATTGTGGCAAGTACAGTTGTGACCAATAATCCTAGTTTCACAGTTCAAGTTTTGTCAGAAGTACTTAATCTTCACAGCCAGTTATAGCACTCAAAAGGTGTCTCTGCACAATACATAACAAACAGGTGTGATCAGCTGCGATAAGAAGACAGATTTCCCAGCAAGTT
>NW_023312045.1:0-542 GCF_011077185.1 Oxyura jamaicensis
GGAGTGTCCTTGCAATACAAGCCAGCCAGCATTTAGATTCTGCTAATGATCCCATCTCTGGGAAATAATTCATAAAAAGTAAACAGTAATTTTCATGTGCCTGCCCTTTTGATCTTACATTTGTAGGGAGTATCCTGAGGCTAGCTGTGGGCGCCCCCGTGGCTCTGGCTGATTGACCTCTAATCTGCCCCTCAAGTAACGATCATGCCAAGGAATGACAACAAGAGTTGCATGTAAGCAGACATTTCAATGCAATCCCATTAAAGACAGGCTGACTCACTTCATCTTGTCAAAGTACTAGTTGCACGTAGAAGAAATAAGAAGCTTTTTAGAAGGACTTTTTCATTTTGTAATGACGCTGTACCTCAGAACAAAGACTAGAACAAGACCCCCACCAAAATCCAACTAGTACATTGCGTTATATTAACTGGCCAGAAGCTAGTGCAAGAAAAAACAGGCAGCCCTGTGACTGGGTGTTAAATAGTCTTGATAGTCAAAAATTAACAAAGTCCTTGAGACGAGTCAAGTCAGAACCACTGGCA
>NW_023312046.1:0-6173 GCF_011077185.1 Oxyura jamaicensis
GGAGCTGGAGCGGCTGCAGGAGCAGGAGCTGGAGCGGCTGCAGGAGCTGCAGGAGCTGGAGCGGCTGCAGGAGCGGCTGCAGGAGCAGGAGCTGGGGTGGCTGCAGGAGTGGCTGCCGGAGCAGGAGCTGGAGCGGCTGCCGGAGCAGGAGCTGGGGTGGCTGCAGGAGCAGGAGCTGGAGCGGCTGCAGGAGCAGGAGCTGGGGTGGCTGCAGGGTCTGTCACTCGGTTCATAGTAGCATCAATTGCAGCTCGATAGGCATAGGCCAGGCCCCAACATGCTACAGTGAGTTGTGTCACTTTGGAACTGCCAGAGTCATGACACTCTTTTTGCAAGCATTCTACCAGTTTTTTAGGATTTTGCAGTTGTTCAGGGGTGAATCTACAAAACATCGGAGGTGCCCACTGCTCTAGCCACCTGCCCATATCCTCCCACACTCCCTGCCACTCACAATTATCCCGCCTCAGGACAGATCTCTGCATGAGATTCCTAAGTAGTTGTTTAACCTTGAACAAAACCTGAAGCGCATTCAAGAGACATAACAACAAGAACATGCTGGTCTGAGTATCCCAAGGATATTCAACATCTTGGAGAGCTATCGTAACTAGCTCGGGGGATAAGAGGGTGCTGAAGGAGAAAGGGAGAGTGAACAAGTAAGGAAAAATATCTTTCCCTGTCCCCTTCACAGACTGGCTCCCTGATGGAAAAAGGCAGTAGGTGTAATTGTTAATAGTTTCCGAGATATAGTTTCCAAAGTACAGAGTCGACGACAGTGCTGCGTACAAATACCAAGTTAGAGTCATGGCCAGATATTTCATCATATCGTAAGCTATTGTTACACAGCACAGTACCATAACGATCTTAAACCAGGGCCCGGAAAGGATAAACAGCACGACAGGGATCACATACAGCAAGTAACGTGCTATAAAATTCAGTTTGGAATACAGGCACAGCAGACTTGATATTAAAGCAATCAACATTCTGATTAGATCTGTCGTTATCTCAACCCTTCGTGCCCCACGTTGGGCGCCAAAAGAGCTGTTGTGGTTTAACCCGGCTGGCAGCTAAACACCACACAGCCGTTCGCTCACCCTCCCCCCTCCCTCTCTGGGATGGGGGAGAGAAACGGGAAAGTGAAGCCTGTGAGTTGAGATAAAGACAGTTTATTAAGATAGAAAATAATAATGATAATACTAATAATATGTACAAACAAGTGATGCACAATGCAATTGCTCACCACCCGCTGACCGATGCCCAGCCCAACCCCGAGCAGCCGGCCCCCCAGCCCGGCTAGCCACCCCTATATATTGTTTAGCATGACGTCAGATGGTATGGAATACCCCTTTGGCCAGTTTGGGTCAGCTGTCCTGGGTCTGTCCCCTCCCAGCTCTTGCTGCACCCCCAGCCTGCCCGCTGGCAGGACAGAGTGAGAAGCTGAAAAGGCCTTGGCTTAGTATAAGCAGTGCTCTGCAGCAATTAAAACATCAGCATGTTATCAGCACTCTTCTCATCCTGAGCCAAAACATAGCACCCTACCAGCTACTAGGAGGGAAAATAACTGTCCTAACTGAAACCAGGACATATATCCACCCCTTATTCCATACCATTTATGTCATGCTCAGGTTACACTTTTTCCAATACATTCTAGTTAACCCCTATTTTCATCTATGGTAATGATGACACACAGTGTTAATAATAATTAACATAATACAACTCAACTCATGGGCTATTCTCACCCAGTATTAAATCCCCTTGAGGTACACACCGGATCTCCCCATTCTTTTGCATTACCCACCAAGTGCATCCAGGTCCTTGAGCAAAAGCAATCCCACGAATGGGTTTGCCTTTTCCTGAGGCAGGAGTAGCCCAGACTGTTTTACCTAGCATATTTCTTACATGCACTACAGGAACTTTATCCCCTTCTACTGTACGTAGCAGGTTTGATTGGGCAGGTCCAGCTCAGTTGGCAGATCCCCTAGTATTGACTAACCAGGTGGCCTTTGCCAAATGTGTGTCCCAATTTCTGAATGTCCCAGCACCCATTGCTTTCAGTGTAGTCTTTAACAGTCCATTGTATCGCTCAACTTTACCGGAGGCTGGTGCGTGATAGGGGATGTGATACACCCACTCAATACCATGTTCTTTGGCCCAAGTATCTATAAGGTTGTTTTGGAAATGAGTCCCATTGTCTGACTCAATTCTTTCTGGGGTGCCATGTCGCCATAGCACTTGCTTTTCAAGGCCCAGGATAGTGTTTCGGGCAGTGGCATGGGGCACAGGATATGTTTCCAGCCACCCGGTGGTTGCTTCCACCATTGTAAGTACGTGGCGCTTACCATTGCGGGTTTGAGGGAGTGTGATGTAATCAATTTGCCAGGCCTCTCCATATTTATATTTCAGCCATCGTCCCCCATACCAAAGAGGCTTTGACCGTTTGGCTTGCTTGATTGCAGCACATGTTTCACAATCATGAATAACCTGTGCTATAGTGTCCATGGTCAAGTCCACCCCTCGATCACGAGCCCATCTGTATGTTGCATCTCTGCCTTGGTGGCCCGAGGTCTCATGGGCCCATCGGGCTATAAATAGTTCACCCTTATGTTGCCAGTCCAGGTCCACCTGAGCCACTTCAATCTTGGCAGCCTGATCCACCTGCTGGTTGTTTTGATGTTCTTCAGTAGCCCGATTCTTGGGCACATGGGCATCTACATGGCGTACCTTTACAACCAGGTTCTCTACCCGGGCAGCAATATCTTGCCATAATGCAGCAGCCCAAATGGGTTTGCCCCTGCGCTGCCAGTTGTTCTGTTTCCATTGCTGTAACCACCCCCAAAGGGCATTTGCTACCATCCATGAATCAGTGTATAGGTAGAGAACTGGCCACTTTTCTCGTTCAGCAATATCTAAAGCCAGCTGGATGGCTTTCACTTCTGCAAATTGACTCGATTCACCTTCTCCCTCAGCAGCTTCTGCAACTTGTCGTGTAGGACTCCATACAGCAGCTTTCCATCTCCGATGCTTTCCCACAATGCGACAGGACCCGTCAGTGAACAGGGCATATCTCTTCTCATTTTCTGGTAGCTTGTTGTACAGTGGGGCTTCTTCAGCACGGACCACCTCCTCCTCTGATGACATCCCAAAGTATTTGCCTTCTGGCCAGTCCATAATCACTTCCAAGATTCCCGGACGACTGGGGTTTCCTATTCGAGCCCGCTGAGTAATCAGTGCAACCCACTTGCTCCATGTAGCATCAGTTGCATGATGTGTAGAGGGGACCCTTCCTTTGAACATCCAACCCAGTACTGGCAGTCGGGGTGCCAGGAGGAGCTGTGCTTCAGTACCAACCACTTCTGAAGCAGATCGAACTCCTTCATATGCCGCCAATATCTCCTTTTCGGTTGGAGTGTAGCGGGCCTCAGATCCTCTGTATCCCCGACTCCAAAAGCCTAGGGGTCTACCTCGAGTTTCCCCAGGTTCTTTCTTCCAGAGGCTCCAGGTGGGGCCATTCTCCCCGGCTGCGGTGTAGAGCACATTCTTTACATCTGGTCCTGTTCGGACTGGCCCAAGGGCTACTGCATGAACTATTTCCTGCTTAATTTGTTCAAAAGCTTGTTGTTGCTCAGGGCCCCATTCAAAATCATTCTTCTTACGGGTTACTTGGTAGAGCGGGTTTACAATCAGACTGTAGTTTGGAATGTGCATTCTCCAAAACCCCACGACACCTAGGAAAGTTTGTGTTTCCTTTTTGCTAGTTGGTGGAGACATAGCTGTTATTTTGTTGATCACATCCATTGGGATTTGACGACGTCCATCTTGCCATTTTATTCCTAAAAACTGGATCTCTCGTGCAGGTCCTTTTACTTTATTTTGTTTTATGGCAGAACCAGCCTTCAGAAGGATTTGGATTATTTTCTTTCCTTTCTCAAAAACTTCCTTTGCTGTGTCACCCCACACAATAATGTCATCGATGTACTGCAGGTGTTCAGGAGCTTCCCCCTGCTCCAGCGCAGACTGGATCAGTCCATGGCAAATTGTAGGGCTGTGTTTCCACCCCTGGGGCAGCCGATTCCAAGTATATTGGACTCCCCTCCAAGTAAAAGCAAACTGTGGCCTGCACTCTGCTGCTAGAGGGATGGAGAAAAATGCATTAGCGATATCAATTGTGGCATACCACTTGGCTGCCTTTGATTCCAGTTCGTACTGGAGTTCTAGCATGTCCGGCACTGCAGCACTCAGTGGTGGTGTGACCTCATTCAGGCCACGATAGTCCACGGTTAGTCTCCACTCACCATTAGTCTTTCGCACTGGCCATATGGGACTATTAAAAGGTGAATGAGTCTTGCTGATCACTCCTTGGCTCTCCAGCTGACGAATTAGCTCATGGATGGGAATCAGGGAGTCTCGGTCGGTGCGATATTGCCGCCGGTGCACAGTTGTAGTAGCAATTGGCACTTGCTGTTCTTCGACCCTCAGCAACCCCACAACAAAAGGGTCCTCTGAAAGACCGGGCAAGGTAGACAATTGTTCAATGCCCTCTGTCTCTAAGGCAGCTATGCCAAAAGCCCACCGGAACCCTTTTGGGTCCTTGAAATATCCTCTTCTAAGATAGTCTATGCCAAGGATGCATGGAGCATCCGGGCCAGTCACAATACGGTGTTTTTGCCACTCATTCCCAGTTAGACTCAGTTCAGCTTCCAATACAGTTAATTGCTGGGATCCCCCCGTCACTCCATAAATACTGATGGGCTCTGGCCCTTTATAGCTTGATGGCATTAGAGTACATTGTGCACCGGTGTCTACTAAAGCCTTATACTTCTGTGCGTCTGATGTGCCAGGCCATCGAATCCACACAGTCCAATAAACTCGATTGTCCCTTTCCTCCCCCTGGCTGGAGGCAGGGCCCCTCTAATCTTCATCAGAATCTTCCTTCCTGTGTTTAAAGGACTGCCTGCTGGAAGTTGGAGCAGCAAACTTTTCAGAGACCCCCTTTTTCCCAATTGTTTTCTTTTGCAACTCACGTACCCGTGCCTCTAGGGTCGTGGTGGATTTTCCATCCCATTTTCTCATGTCCTCTCCATGGTCACGTAGGTAAAACCACAGGATGGCCCGAGGTGTGTATCCACCATATCGTCTTCCTTGCACGGATGAGCGCTTACCCCTAATAGCGGAGACATTGGTTTGTACAGGAGGGGAGGAAAATAATCTCTCTTCAAGGTGGTGGACCTTTTCAGAAAGTTTATCCAAAGTATTCTCTTTTAGTTGATGGACGCTTTCAGAAAGTTTCTCCACAGCCGAGACGCAGGCCTGTAGGGAAGAGGAGAGGCTTTCTTCGTACTGCCGGAGTTGTTTAGCCACATCACCCACTGTGGGTTCCTCATCCTCTTTCCAGGCCATTATTGCCAATGAGCTGGCATATGATGATGGTGCACTCCGTACAAACTTCCGCCACATGGGTCGAGTGCACCTGACTTCATCTGGATCTGTGGGTACTTGTCCATTGTCTGGGTCCTCATAAGTCACCTCCCGTACGGCTAATTCCCTCAGGTACTGGATTCCCTTCTCCATAGTGGTCCACTTGCTTGGCAGACATACAAGTTCTTCCTTGTAGGGAAACCTTTCCCTTACAGCATACAGGAGACGCCTCCAGAGGCTGTGAGATCGTGCTCCATCTCCAATTGCTTTGTCAATGCCTGCATCTCTAGCAAGGGATCCCAGCCGCCTGGCTTCCTTGCCGTCTAATTCCACACAATTGGCTCCGGTATCCCAGCACCTGAGCAGCCAGGTGACAAGCTGCTCACCTATGCAGCGACCAAAATCTTTTCGCACATCTCGTAGCTCACGCTGGTATAGGTTTCGGGTAACTACTGTTGATTTTTCAATATCCCCATCTTCATCCTCCTGCTCCTCTGATAGTCCAACCTCGTCTTCTCTACACCTAGACCTAGCAGAAGACTCTCTGCGTTCTAAACGACCTGAGTCTCTATACCATTTTTTCACCTTGTCTACAGGGGCAACTTGTACTGCTACAGCTTGTTTCTCTGGCCCAGCCACAGGAGCTGGGGCGGCTGCAGGAGCTGGAGCTGGAACAGCTACAGGAGCAGGAGCTGGAGCGGCTGCAGGAGCAGGAGCTGGAGCGGCTGCAGGAGCAGGAGCTGGAGCGGCTGCAGGAGCTG
>NW_023312047.1:0-10192 GCF_011077185.1 Oxyura jamaicensis
CACAGATCCAGATGAAGTCAGGTGTACACGACCCATGTGGCGGAAGTTTGTACGGAGTGCACCATCATCATATGCCAGCTCATTGGCAATAATGGCCTGGAAAGAGGATAAGGAACCCACAGTGGCTGGATGTGGCTAAACAACTCCGGCAGTACGAAGAAAGCCTCTCCTCTTCCCTACAGGCCTGCGTCTTGGCTGTGGAGAAACTTTCTGAAAGCGTCCATCAACTAAAAGAGAATATTTTGGAGAAACTTTCTGAAAAGGTCCACCACCTTGAAGAGAGATTATTTTCCTCCCCACCTGAACGAACCAGGGTTCACCAACTAAAAGAGAATACTTTGGAGAAACTCTCTGAAGAGGTCCACCACCTTGAAGAGAGATTATTTTCCTCCCCTCCTGTACAAACCAATGTCTCTGCTATTAGGGGTAAGCGCTCATCCGTGCAAGGAAGACGATATGGTGGATACACACCTCGTGCCATCCTGTGGTTTTACCTACGTGACCATGGAGAGGACATGAGAAAATGGGATGGAAAATCCACCGCGACCCTAGAGGCACGGGTACGTGAGTTGCAAAAGAAAACAATGGGGAAAAAGGGGGTCTCTGAAAAGTTTGCTGCTCCAACTTCCAGCAGGCAGTCCTTTAAACACAGGAATGAAGATTCTGACGAGGATTAGAGGGGCCCTGCCTCCAGCCAGGGGGAGGAAAGGGACAATCGAGTTTATTGGACTGTGTGGATTCGATGGCCTGGCACATCAGACGCACAGAAGTATAAGGCTTTAGTAGACACCGGTGCACAATGTACTCTAATGCCATCAAGCTATACAGGGCCAGAGCCCATCAGTATTTATGGAGTGACGGGGAGATCCCAGCAATTAACTGTATTGGAAGCTGAACTGAGTCTAACTGGGAATGAGTGGCAAAAACACCGTATTGTGACTGGCCCAGATGCTCCATGCATCCTTGGCATAGACTATCTTAGAAGAGGATATTTTAAGGACCCAAAAGGGTTCCGCTGGGCTTTTGGCATAGCTGCCTTAGAGACAGAGGGCATTGAACATTTGTCTACCTTGCCCGGTCTCTCAGAGGACCCTTTTGTTGTGGGGTTGCTGAGGGTCGAAGAACAGCAAGTGCCAATTGCTACTACAACTGTGCACCGGCGGCAATATCGCACCGACCGAGACTCCCTGATTCCCATCCATGAGCTAATTCGTCAGCTGGAGAGCCAAGGAGTGATCAGCAAGACTCATTCACCTTTTAATAGTCCCATATGGCCAGTGCGAAAGTCTAATGGGGAGTGGAGACTAACCGTGGACTATCGTGGCCTGAATGAGGTCACACCACCACTGAGTGCTGCAGTGCCGGACATGCTAGAACTTCAGTACGAACTGGAATCAAAGGCAGCCAAGTGGTACGCCACAACTGATATCGCTAATGCATTTTTCTCCATCCCTCTAGCAGCAGAGTGCAGGCCACAGTTTGCTTTTACTTGGAGGGGAGTCCAATATACTTGGAGTCGGCTGCCGCAGGGGTGGAAATATAGCCCTACAATTTGTCATGGACTGATCCAGTCTGCGCTGGAGCAGGGGAAAGCTCCTGAACACCTGCAGTACATCGATGACATCATTGTGTGGGGTGACACAGCAAAGGAAGTTTTTGAGAAAGGAAAGAAAATAATCCAAATCCTTCTGAAGGCCGGTTTTGCCATAAAACAAAGTAAAGTTAAAGGACCTGCACGAGAGATCCAGTTTTTAGGAATAAAATGGCAAGATGGACGTCGTCAAATCCCAATGGATGTGATCAACAAAATAACAGCTATGTCTCCACCAACTAGCAAAAAGGAAACACAAACTTTCCTAGGTGTCGTGGGGTTTTGGAGAATGCACATTCCAAATTACAGTCTGATTGTAAACCCGCTCTACCAAGTAACCCGTAAGAAGAATGATTTTGAATGGGGCCCTGAGCAACGACAAGCTTTTGAACAAATTAAGCAGGAAATAGTTCATGCAGTAGCCCTTGGGCCAGTCCGAATGGGACCAGATGTAAAGAATGTGCTCTACACCGCAGCCGGGGAGAATGGCCCCACCTGGAGCCTCTGGCAGAAAGAACCTGGGGAAACTCGAGGTCGACCCCTAGGGTTTTGGAGTCGGGGATACAGAGGATCTGAGGCCCGCTACACTCCAACCAAAAAGGAGATATTGGCGGCATATGAAGGAGTTCGATCTGCTTCAGAAGTGGTTGGTACTGAAGCACAGCTCCTCCTGGCACCCCGACTGCCAGTACTGGGCTGGATGTTCAAAGGAAGGGTCCCCTCTACACATCATGCAACTGACGCTACATGGAGCAAGTGGGTTGCACTGATTACTCAGCGGGCTCGAATAGGAAACCCCAGTTGCCCAGGAATCTTGGAAGTGATTATGGACTGGCCAGAAGGCAAATACTTTGGGATTTCATCAGAGGAGGAGGTGGTCCGTGCTGAAGAAGCTCCACTGTACAACAAGCTACCAGAAAATGAGAAGAGATATGCCCTGTTCACTGACGGGTCCTGTCGCATTGTGGGAAAGCATCGGAGATGGAAAGCTGCTGTATGGAGTCCTAGACGACGAGTTGCAGAACCTGCTGAGGGAGAAGGTGAATCGAGTCAATTTGCAGAAGTGAAAGCCATCCAGCTGGCTTTAGATATTGCTGAACGAGAAAAGTGGCCAGTTCTCTATCTCTATACTGATTCATGGATGGTAGCAAATGCCCTTTGGGGGTGGTTACAGCAATGGAAACAGAACAACTGGCAGCACAGGGGCAAACCCATTTGGGCTGCTGCATTATGGCAAGATATTGCTGCCCGGGTAGAGAACCTGGTTGTAAAGGTACGCCATGTAGATGCTCATGTGCCCAAGAATCGGGCTACTGAAGAACATCAAAACAACCAGCAGGTGGATCAGGCTGCCAAGATTGAAGTGGCTCAGGTGGACCTGGACTGGCAACATAAGAGTGACCTATTTATAGCCCGATGGGCCCATGAGACCTCAGGCCATCAAGGCAGAGATGCAACATACAGATGGGCTCGTGATCGAGGGGTGGACCTGACCATGGACACTATAGCACAGGTTATTCATGATTGTGAAATGTGCTGCAATCAAGCAAGCCAAATGGTCAAAGCCTCTTTGGTACGGGGGACGATGGCTGAAATATAAATATGGAGAGGCCTGGCAAATTGATTACATCACACTCCCTCAAACCCGCAATGGCAAGCGCCACGTACTTACAATGGTGGAAGCAACCACCGGGTGGCTGGAAACATATCCTGTGCCCCGTGCCACTGCCCGAAACACTATCCTGGGCCTTGAAAAGCAAGTGCTATGGCGACATGGCACCCCAGAAAGAATTGAGTCAGACAATGGGACTCATTTCCGAAACAACCTTATAGATACTTGGGCCAAAGAACATGGTATTGAGTGGGTGTATCACATCCCCTATCACGCACCAGCCTCCAGTAAAGTTGAGCGATACAATGGACTGTTAAAGACTACACTGAAAGCAATGGGTGCTGGGACATTCAGAAATTGGGACACACATTTGGCAAAGGCCACCTGGTTAGTCAATACTAGGGGATCTGCCAATCGAGCTGGACCTGCCCAATCAAACCTGCTACGTACAGTAGAAGGGGATAAAGTTCCTGTAGTGCATGTAAGAAATATGCTAGGTAAAACAGTCTGGGCTACTCCTGCCTCAGGAAAAGGCAAACCCATTCGTGGGATTGCTTTTGCTCAAGGACCTGGATGCACTTGGTGGGTAATGCAAAAGAATGGGGAGGTCCGGTGTGTACCTCAAGGGGATTTAATACTGGGTGAGAATAGCCCATGAGTTGAGTTGTATTATGTTAATTATTATATAATACTGTGTGTCATCATTACTATAGATGAAAATAGTGATTAACTAGAATGTATTGGAAAAAGTGTAACCTGAGCATGACATAAATGGTATGGAATAAGGGGTGGATATATGTCCTGGTTTCAGTTAGGACAGTTATTTTTCCTCCTAGTAGCTGGTAGGGTGCTATGTTTTGGATTAGGATGAGAAGAGTGCTGATAACATGCTGATGTTTTAATTGCTGCAGAACACTGCTTATACTAAGCCAAGGACTTTTCAGCTTCTCACTCTGTCCTGCCAGCGGGCAGGCTGGGGGTGCAGCAAGAGCTGGGAGGGGACAGACCCAGGACAGCTGACCCAAACTGGCCAAAGGGGTATTCCATACCATCTGACGTCATGCTGAACAATATATAGGGGTGGCTAGCCGGGGTGGGGGGGGGCGGCTGCCCGGGGTTGGGCTGGGCATCGGTCAGCGGGTGGTGAGCAATTGCATTGTGCATCACTTGTTTGTACATATTATTATTATTATCATTATTATTTTCTATCTTAATAAACTGTCTTTATCTCAACTCACAGGCTTCACTTTCCCGTTTCTCTCCCCCATCCCAGAGAGGGAGGGGGGAGGGTGAGCGAACGGCTGTGTGGTGTTTAGCTGCCAGACAGGTTAAACCACAACAGCTCTTTTGGCGCCCAACGTGGGGCACGAAGGGTTGAGATAACGACAGATCTAATCAAAATGTTGATTGCTTTAATATCAAGTCTGCTGTGTCTGTATTCCAAACTGAATTTTATAGCACGTTACTTGTTGTATGTGATCCCTGTCGTGCTGTTTATCCTTTCCGGGCCCTGGTTTAAGATCGTTATGGTACTGTGCGGTGTAACAATAGCTTACGATATGATGAAGTATCTGGCCATGACTCTAACTTGGTATTTGTACTCAGCACCGTCGTCGACTCTGTACTTTGGAAACTATATCTCGGAAACTATTAACAATTACACCTACTGCCTTTTTTCATCAGGGAGCCAGTCTGTGGAGGGGACAGGGAAAGATATTTTTCCTTACTTGTTCACTCTCCCTTTCTCCTTCAGCACCCTCTTATCCCCCGAGCTAGTTACAATAGCTCTCCAAGATGTTGAATATCCTTGGGATACTCAGACCAGCATGTTCTTGTTGTTATGTCTCTTGAATGCGCTTCAGGTTATGTTCAAGGTTAAACAATTACTTAGGAATCTCATGCAGAGATCTGTCCTGAGGCGGGATAATTATGAGTGGCAGGGAGTGTGGGAGGATATGGGCAGGTGGCTAGAGCAGTGGGCACCTCCGATGTTTTGTAGATTCACACCTGAACAACTGCAAAATCCTAAAAAACTGGTAGAATGCTTGCAAAAAGAGTGTCATGACTCTGGCAGTTCCAAAGTGACACAACTCACTGTAGCATGTTGGGGCCTGGCCTATGCCTATCGAGCTGCAATTGATGCTACTATGAACCGAGTGACAGACCCTGCAGCCGCCCCAGCTCCTGCTCCAGCTCTGGCTCCTGCAGCCACCCCAGCTCCGGCTCCTGCAGCCGCCCCAGCTCCAGCTCCTGCAGCTGCTCCAGCTCCTGCAGCTCCTGCTCCTGCAGCTGCCCCAGCTCCTGCACCTGCAGCCACTCCAGCTCCTGCTCCTGCAGCCCCTGCAGCCACCCCAGCTCCTGCTCCTGCAGCCGCTCCAGCTCCAGCTCCTGCAGCCACTCCAGCTCCTGCAGCTCCAGCTCCTGCAGCTGCCCCAGCTCCTGCTCCTGCAGCCACTCCAGCTCCTGCTCCTGCAGCTCCTGCAGCTGCTCCAGCTCCAGCTCCTGCAGCCACTCCAGCTCCTGCAGCCGCTCCAGCCCCTGCAGCCGCTCCAGCTCCAGCTCCTGCAGCCGCTCCAGCCCCTGCAGCCGCTCCAGCTCCTGCAGCCGCTCCAGCTCCAGCTCCTGCAGCCGCTCCAGCTCCTGTGGCTGGGCCAGAGAAACGAGCTGTAGCAGTGCAAGTTGCCCCTGCAGAGGGTGTTCCCACCCCTGTGGCAGACCCTGTGGCTGAGCCAGAGAGAAGAGCCGTAGCAGTACAAGTTGCCCCTGTAGACAAGGTGAAAAAATGGTATAGAGACTCAGGTCGTTTAGAACGCAGAGAGTCTTCTGCTAGGTGTAGGTATGGAGAAGACGAGGCTGGGCCATCAGAGGTGCAGGAGGATGAAGATGGGGATGTTGAAAAATCAACAGTAGTTACCCGAAACCTATACCAGCGTGAGCTACGAGATGTGCGAAAAGATTTTGGTCGCTGCATAGGTGAGCAGCTTGTCACCTGGCTGCTCCGGTGCTGGGATACCGGAGCCAATTGTGTGGAATTAGCGGGCAAGGAAGCCAGGCGGCTGGGATCCCTTGCTAGAGATGCAGGCATTGACAAAGCAATTGCAGATGGAGCACGATCTCACAGACTCTGGAGGCATCTCCTGTATGCTGTAAGGGAAAGGTTTCCCTACAAGGAAGAACTTGTATGTCTGCCAGGCAAGTGGACCACTATGGAGAAGGGAATCCAGTACCTGAGGGAATTAGCCGTACGGGAGGTGATTTATGAGGACCCAGACAATGGACAAGTACTCACAGATCCAGATGAAGTCAGGTGTACACGACCCATGTGGCGGAAGTTTGTACGGAGTGCACCATCATCATATGCCAGCTCATTGGCAATAATGGCCTGGAAAGAGGATAAGGAACCCACAGTGGCTGGATGTGGCTAAACAACTCCGGCAGTACGAAGAAAGCCTCTCCTCTTCCCTACAGGCCTGCGTCTTGGCTGTGGAGAAACTTTCTGAAAGCGTCCATCAACTAAAAGAGAATATTTTGGAGAAACTTTCTGAAAAGGTCCACCACCTTGAAGAGAGATTATTTTCCTCCCCACCTGAACGAACCAGGGTTCACCAACTAAAAGAGAATACTTTGGAGAAACTCTCTGAAGAGGTCCACCACCTTGAAGAGAGATTATTTTCCTCCCCTCCTGTACAAACCAATGTCTCTGCTATTAGGGGTAAGCGCTCATCCGTGCAAGGAAGACGATATGGTGGATACACACCTCGTGCCATCCTGTGGTTTTACCTACGTGACCATGGAGAGGACATGAGAAAATGGGATGGAAAATCCACCGCGACCCTAGAGGCACGGGTACGTGAGTTGCAAAAGAAAACAATGGGGAAAAAGGGGGTCTCTGAAAAGTTTGCTGCTCCAACTTCCAGCAGGCAGTCCTTTAAACACAGGAATGAAGATTCTGACGAGGATTAGAGGGGCCCTGCCTCCAGCCAGGGGGAGGAAAGGGACAATCGAGTTTATTGGACTGTGTGGATTCGATGGCCTGGCACATCAGACGCACAGAAGTATAAGGCTTTAGTAGACACCGGTGCACAATGTACTCTAATGCCATCAAGCTATACAGGGCCAGAGCCCATCAGTATTTATGGAGTGACGGGGAGATCCCAGCAATTAACTGTATTGGAAGCTGAACTGAGTCTAACTGGGAATGAGTGGCAAAAACACCGTATTGTGACTGGCCCAGATGCTCCATGCATCCTTGGCATAGACTATCTTAGAAGAGGATATTTTAAGGACCCAAAAGGGTTCCGCTGGGCTTTTGGCATAGCTGCCTTAGAGACAGAGGGCATTGAACATTTGTCTACCTTGCCCGGTCTCTCAGAGGACCCTTTTGTTGTGGGGTTGCTGAGGGTCGAAGAACAGCAAGTGCCAATTGCTACTACAACTGTGCACCGGCGGCAATATCGCACCGACCGAGACTCCCTGATTCCCATCCATGAGCTAATTCGTCAGCTGGAGAGCCAAGGAGTGATCAGCAAGACTCATTCACCTTTTAATAGTCCCATATGGCCAGTGCGAAAGTCTAATGGGGAGTGGAGACTAACCGTGGACTATCGTGGCCTGAATGAGGTCACACCACCACTGAGTGCTGCAGTGCCGGACATGCTAGAACTTCAGTACGAACTGGAATCAAAGGCAGCCAAGTGGTACGCCACAACTGATATCGCTAATGCATTTTTCTCCATCCCTCTAGCAGCAGAGTGCAGGCCACAGTTTGCTTTTACTTGGAGGGGAGTCCAATATACTTGGAGTCGGCTGCCGCAGGGGTGGAAATATAGCCCTACAATTTGTCATGGACTGATCCAGTCTGCGCTGGAGCAGGGGAAAGCTCCTGAACACCTGCAGTACATCGATGACATCATTGTGTGGGGTGACACAGCAAAGGAAGTTTTTGAGAAAGGAAAGAAAATAATCCAAATCCTTCTGAAGGCCGGTTTTGCCATAAAACAAAGTAAAGTTAAAGGACCTGCACGAGAGATCCAGTTTTTAGGAATAAAATGGCAAGATGGACGTCGTCAAATCCCAATGGATGTGATCAACAAAATAACAGCTATGTCTCCACCAACTAGCAAAAAGGAAACACAAACTTTCCTAGGTGTCGTGGGGTTTTGGAGAATGCACATTCCAAATTACAGTCTGATTGTAAACCCGCTCTACCAAGTAACCCGTAAGAAGAATGATTTTGAATGGGGCCCTGAGCAACGACAAGCTTTTGAACAAATTAAGCAGGAAATAGTTCATGCAGTAGCCCTTGGGCCAGTCCGAATGGGACCAGATGTAAAGAATGTGCTCTACACCGCAGCCGGGGAGAATGGCCCCACCTGGAGCCTCTGGCAGAAAGAACCTGGGGAAACTCGAGGTCGACCCCTAGGGTTTTGGAGTCGGGGATACAGAGGATCTGAGGCCCGCTACACTCCAACCAAAAAGGAGATATTGGCGGCATATGAAGGAGTTCGATCTGCTTCAGAAGTGGTTGGTACTGAAGCACAGCTCCTCCTGGCACCCCGACTGCCAGTACTGGGCTGGATGTTCAAAGGAAGGGTCCCCTCTACACATCATGCAACTGACGCTACATGGAGCAAGTGGGTTGCACTGATTACTCAGCGGGCTCGAATAGGAAACCCCAGTTGCCCAGGAATCTTGGAAGTGATTATGGACTGGCCAGAAGGCAAATACTTTGGGATTTCATCAGAGGAGGAGGTGGTCCGTGCTGAAGAAGCTCCACTGTACAACAAGCTACCAGAAAATGAGAAGAGATATGCCCTGTTCACTGACGGGTCCTGTCGCATTGTGGGAAAGCATCGGAGATGGAAAGCTGCTGTATGGAGTCCTAGACGACGAGTTGCAGAACCTGCTGAGGGAGAAGGTGAATCGAGTCAATTTGCAGAAGTGAAAGCCATCCAGCTGGCTTTAGATATTGCTGAACGAGAAAAGTGGCCAGTTCTCTATCTCTATACTGATTCATGGATGGTAGCAAATGCCCTTTGGGGGTGGTTACAGCAATGGAAACAGAACAACTGGCAGCACAGGGGCAAACCCATTTGGGCTGCTGCATTATGGCAAGATATTGCTGCCCGGGTAGAGAACCTGGTTGTAAAGGTACGCCATGTAGATGCTCATGTGCCCAAGAATCGGGCTACTGAAGAACATCAAAACAACCAGCAGGTGGATCAGGCTGCCAAGATTGAAGTGGCTCAGGTGGACCTGGACTGGCAACATAAGAGTGACCTATTTATAGCCCGATGGGCCCATGAGACCTCAGGCCATCAAGGCAGAGATGCAACATACAGATGGGCTCGTGATCGAGGGGTGGACCTGACCATGGACACTATAGCACAGGTTATTCATGATTGTGAAATGTGCTGCAATCAAGCAAGCCAAATGGTCAAAGCCTCTTTGGTACGGGGGACGATGGCTGAAATATAAATATGGAGAGGCCTGGCAAATTGATTACATCACACTCCCTCAAACCCGCAATGGCAAGCGCCACGTACTTACAATGGTGGAAGCAACCACCGGGTGGCTGGAAACATATCCTGTGCCCCGTGCCACTGCCCGAAACACTATCCTGGGCCTTGAAAAGCAAGTGCTATGGCGACATGGCACCCCAGAAAGAATTGAGTCAGACAATGGGACTCATTTCCGAAACAACCTTATAGATACTTGGGCCAAAGAACATGGTATTGAGTGGGTGTATCACATCCCCTATCACGCACCAGCCTCCAGTAAAGTTGAGCGATACAATGGACTGTTAAAGACTACACTGAAAGCAATGGGTGCTGGGACATTCAGAAATTGGGACACACATTTGGCAAAGGCCACCTGGTTAGTCAATACTAGGGGATCTGCCAATCGAGCTGGACCTGCCCAATCAAACCTGCTACGTACAGTAGAAGGGGATAAAGTTCCTGTAGTGCATGTAAGAAATATGCTAGGTA
>NW_023312048.1:0-55979 GCF_011077185.1 Oxyura jamaicensis
CTGGGCCAGGCCTTTGTCAGTAAGCCTGCCAATTTTCAATCTCTGAATCATGGCTGCTAACAATTGTATAACTTATCCAAAATACTATTAATGATTTTGTATGTTGAGAGATTTCTGTTTAAAGTAAATGGTTTGATTTGGTGATTTTTTTTCTCTAGAAAATAATGTATTTTCTGATGTATCACAAAATCACCAGCTCCCTTACTGCCGAAGTATTGGAACACAAACTTGAATTTCAAGATGCAGGGAATTGCCAAATTACAAAATAATTGTTCATCTTTTGTCCAAAATTACCAGATAAATTATTGCAATGAACATTGATACTTACTTCCATAAAATTTACCTATAACTGCCAGAATAAGGTAAATGAAGTAGAGTAACTCTTGTTCCCTTGTTCTAGAAAGGTCTGCCATCCTTTTCACTCCCTTCAAAGGCTTGAAAGACCATCCAAGAAGCAGTGGTGAAAATCATTATAACGTTGTATAAAATCAATTCTTTCATTCCAAAATAAAATGTTTTATGAGAACAATGATAAATTAAGGCTATTACGTGTTTGCCTACACATTACACACCCATTGTACACACAGTTTTAAGGCAGATTAAAAGAAAGATTACACAAGAAAGATACCTTGAAGTAAGATACACTTTAGATTAGTGAGTAACCACATATTTGCACAAGGTGAAGTAGGAGGAAAATAATCCCTTGGAGACAGAGATGTAGGTTCCTTCATGGTGTAGTTCAGGATCTCACAGACAGATGTCCCAGAACTGGCACGCTGAAACTTCCTTCTTTGCTTATCTCACAGCAGAAACTGTGTTTGTGTCATCATCAGCTTGTTTAAAGGGCTTTTTCCTTGCAACCCCAAAGGCATGCTATTGATTGGGGGTGGAGTGGGCAGGATGTTTAACCACAGATATTCAATAAACACTGATTACTGCAGTTTTAATCTGTTCTGTAACTTCTTCTGAAGGGCAGCAGCAGTCTCAGTGTGCTGAGAAGCACGCGAGGCTTGTGAGGTCCCTGGAGGTATCTGAGGGGGTTCCTGAGCCAAAACGCTCTTGTACTGTGTGTTCCTCAATGGTCTCTCTGGCATGTTGCAGTCTGTGCAAACCTACTGAGAAGCTCAAGGTCTTCAGGAAATAATCAGTGCTTATAAGCAGTGTTCTGAGATTCTTGGTAGAATGGTAATTGAGAGCAAGCATATGCTGTGCTCTGCAGCAGCCAGGAACCTAGCCAGGGACAAGTGGAGGAGACCATCCAGACAGAGCTTCCTCTCAGTGAGGCTGCTGTCCAGGTGGAGATTTTGCAACCCACACTCTTGGGTGGAGGAGTGTGGGGTGCTCCACCCGTGCAAGGTGTGATCTGGTGGAGTTATGTAGGAAGCAGGTGGAGTAGCTGCTGAAGGAAGTCAGCAGGTGATGTTGCTTTAGGAAAGGGGAACAAGAAATACAGTAATACTTGTAGCACTGCATGGGTAATTACTAGGGCCCTGTCTCACTGATCTCCAAGGACTAGAAAACAAAGAACATCAACAAGACAGGCAGCACCTTGGAAGAGAAGGTGTGGTGTGGTCAGACACACAGAAATTCAAGTCCAAATGAGATGCAGAGGCAAACTTGGATGGCTCCGGTGTGTGATAGCTATCAGATGAAGTTTCCTTGCATCATAGGTTTGCACATATGTATCTCAGTCTTTTTCGACATGGCTGTCAGCGTAGCACTCTAATATTGCACCTCTTTTCCTTGAAATATGCTGAATTGACAATGTATTTGCAAAGTTACCTGTATGAGACGAGTATTTTGCCATTATCAAACTACTGTCTTCCCTTAAGATAATGTTTGCCATTAACCATATGTTGCTAGCTTTAAATACTGAAGATGCTTGCTTAAATAATACTTATGCAAAGCCCTAGTGCCATATTTACCAGGTGTGAGAGACAGGGCATTACCCTGTTTTACCCTCTGTAGTTGATGAGCTCCTTATCTTGTTGGCAATCTTCAGGCTTGTGCTTTGGTTACTGAGGGATTCTGGGTGGCTGTCTGTGAGCAGCTCTGCCTCTCTATGCTGGCACAGCTTCACAGTGGTATGAATCTCAGTCATTTTGTTGATAGTTGGTTTGAATTAAAGTTTCCCTTTGCGTCTGAACACTCATTAAAAACTTCTGTTATGTTATTATTTATTATTTGTTTTCCTCTGTTTAACACATGACTCACATGTCATTCTGCAGTAGCTGAGGTGATTTTCTGCGTTTCTGAATGTTCAGCTAATGACTGGTTACCAAATCAAGAAGAGATCCCATTCATTTACTCACTGGACTTGGGTGGCAAAGTTTTGGTAGCAGGGGGGACTGCAAGAGGGGTCTCTATAAGAAGAGCCGAGAAGCTGCCCCATGTTAGAGAAGAGCCAGTTCCAGCTGGCTCCAAAAGGGACCCACCACTGGCCAAAGCTGAGCCAATGAGTGACATTTCTTATGCTTCTGTGAGACCATGTTTAAGTAAGGGAAAAATGGCTGTTCAACAGCAGCTTGGAGAGAGGAGTGAGAACATGAGAAAACCAGCCCCACAGGCATCAGGGTCAGTGCAGCAGGAGAGCAGGAGGTGTTCCAGGCACCACAGTAGCAGTTCCCCTGCATCCTGTGGAGAGGCCCCTGGTGCAGCAGGCTGTCCCCCTGCAGCCCATGGGTCTCACATGGAGCAGATCTCCATGCTGCAGCCCGTGGAGGAGCCCCCAGTGGAGCAGGTGGATGATGTAGCCTGAAGAAGGCTGCGGCCCATGGAGAGCCCCCACCAGAGCAGACTCAGGGCCAGCCTGTGCAGAGGAGCCCATGCAGGAGCAGGGGGTCTGATGGGAGCTTAGCTAGCCATTGGTGTGAAACCACCACAGCTACAGCCATAGGTTCCTTCTCGTGACACACCATGACATACGGTTTCTACCCCCACTCTTGACTTGCTGAGAACTCATGCACTAGTTCACCCTCATGCAGTGAATTTCCAATTTAAAAAGTATTATTAGTGAGAGCAATGCATTACTGCTGTAGCACCAAAAATAAATAAATAAATAAATAAATAAATAAATAAATTGTTCTTTATGTCTCACCAAGGATCACCAGAAAGCACTAGTCAGAGAATTGAGTTATTCTCTTATGGCTACTGTCTTTCCTAAATTAGCCAAACAGTTGCATTTGTGGATGGGCTTCAAAAAAATAAGACAACACATACTTGAGAGAAACCAATGTATTAGTACATTTGTTTTGTTTTGTTGTTGATCCTTGTGTATAACTGTTGGCCATACATCAAGAAACAGAATATCCAGACTTTCTGGAATATTTTGATGTTTTCCAAACTCTAATTTCAAAACAGACTTGTTCAAATGCCTATTACATTTTGGTTGTATTAAAGATGAAGAAATGGTTAAGTGAACACTTTTTATTTACCATCACCAGCAGCAGCAAAACAGATTATATTCTCAGTAGTGCTGGCAAAATTTCCACAATCTTCACTGTGCTTTCCAAATTGCTAAATCCTTTGGCTTTGGTCAGACACACTGTTGAAGATGCAGAAAACCAGCAGAGCACATATAAAACATTTTCTTTGGTGTCTGGCTTTGACACAAAACATGGGAATAATCCAATCTGGATAAAATGTAGCACTTCTAAAAATCAATTTCCAGGGAACAAAAAAAAAAAAAAAAAAAAAGATTTTCTTTTAAGAAGAGTTTGTCCAATTCCAGACCTGAATATCAGGGATAGATGGTTCACACCAAGTTTACAGAGAAATCAGAAAACAAAATGGAAGTCATATCAGTTCATGAGATTATATTCAAACAAACTCTGAACACATTTTCTAATCAAATAAAGTGCTTGGCACTTTTTTGATAATGAAATTACTTCAGGCTGAAACTGTATATTTTCAGTAAGTTTGTTTTGCAGGAGTTCCCTTTAACAAATAAGCGTAGGTCCTAGGAGTGGTTACTCTAAGAAGTAAGACAGCTAGTTCCTCCTACCTCTATTTCTATACTAGAGAAGAGGAATTCATATTGAGTCTACCTGGAGTTTGCCTCTCATTAGCAACTCTGACTGTATTTTACATGGTTTCTTCAATAGGCATACACTACTGCACTGGCCTGATATTAGTTTGCAGAAACTACTGAATTAAATCTCTCTTAATAAACACTCTTAGCTGGCTCACACAAATCAGATTCATGAAGGTATTAATAAAATAGCCTTAGTGTAGCACACTGCTGAATCTAATAAACTTTACTGAGAAACTGATTCATGTCCAGGTAAATTATACAGAAAGAAAATGCACTTCATTTCACCCACTAGCATGAACACATAATGACAAGAAGTATTGCATTATCTGTATCATCCAAGAAAAATTATCCAATTCAGCCTAAGATAAACTCATAAGCTGTGTTTAAGCAAGAAGCCTTAGACCCATATTTGTTGTTTCTGAATATTCATAAGTTACAAAGTGAGAGGCATTGCAACCTGCTCTGTTATTAATGAGAAGAGGTAAGCACTTCCAAATGACATCATCAATAACTCAAGTGGGCTGAAACACTTTTAGGAGTAACTGCTTCTCTCCAGTGATGACGAAACAGAGCAAAGACAATTCCACTCCTAACCAAAGAAACTCATGGTTAGGAGTGGGATTGGCAAGGGCACGTGGCAAGGGATGCCAAGAACACAGAGAGATTAATGTGTACCTTTGCATTAGTAGATGACAGCTATTGTATTAAGTAACACATTGTTAAAACCCTTGCTATGTAACTCTTCAGTTCACTGCTTTCAGTGCTGTGTTACGAACACAGCAGTTTTCAAAGAAAAAGATCCTCAATTAAACACTTTCACTGCTGTATCCTGTGTTCCAGATCTTTGGTCTTTTCCCCAGTCCTTTACTGTGTGTTGAATATTCCACCTTTGTCCTGTGCAGGTCTGCATTACAAGTCTGTATGTACCTGTACTGTCTGCTGTGATTTCAAGGCATCTTTTAGTGTTTCTATTGATTACAGCTGATCCCTACAAAAGGAAAAAAAAATATGAGAGAAGATGTGGGCATGTAAATTTAGTGCTTAGTCAGAAAGTAATTGTCTTGGCCTCTACAAATGAGTCTGACAAACAATACTAGGTGACTGATACAAAAGAAAAATTTTACATTTGCCTCATGCTAATGAAGCATTACAGTTTTTGGTACCCTTCAATGCCTATTAAATATATTTAGAGATTTATTTTGTGCCTGCTTTTTGGATTTTTTTATTCTTCTTTGTTTGTTTCCTTTTACACTTCAAATAAACATTTTATTATATCATAAAATAATAGAATCATAATCATAGAATCATACAATCACAGAATGGTTTGGATTGGAAGGGGCCTTAAAGAACATCCAGTTCCAACCCCCTGCCATGAGCAGGGACACCTCCCACTAGACCAGGTTGCTAAAAGCCCCATCCAGCCTGGCCTTGAACACTTCCAGGGATGGGTTATCCACAGCTTCTCTGGGCAGCCTGTGCCAGTGCTTCACCACCCTCATAGGAAAGAATTCCTTCTTAATATGTAACCTAAATCTACCTTTTTTAGTTTAAAGCCATTACCCCTTGTCCTATCATTACACTCCTTGACAAAAAGTCCCTCCTCAGCTTTCCTGTAGGCCCCCTTTAGTTACTGAAATGCTGCAATAAAGTCTCCCTTTAGCCTTCTCTCCTCCAGGCTGAGCAACCCCAACTCCCTCAGCCTTTCTCCACGGGAGAGGTGCTCCAGCCCCTTGACAATCTTTGTGGTCCTCCCCTGGACTCCTTCTAATACTTCCATGTCCTTCTTCTGCTGTGCACCTCAGAGCTGAACGTAGTACCCCAAGTGGGGCCTCACAAGAGCACAGCAGAGGGGGAGAATCACCTTCCTCGCCCTGCTGGCCACACTTCTTTTCATGCAGCCCAGGATAAGGTTGGCTTTCTAGGCTACAAGTGCATATTGACAACCCATGTTGAGCTTCTCAACAACCAACACCCTCAAGTCCTTCTCTTCATGGCTGCTTTCAATTCATTCTCTTCCCAGCCTGTGCTTGGGATCCCAGTGCTTGGGATTGCCCTGACCCAGATGCATTACCATGTGGTTGGCCTTTTTGAACCTCACGATGTACGTACAAGCCCACCTCTCAAGCCTGTCCAAGTCCTTCTGCATGTCATCCCTTCCTCCTAGCATGTCAGCTGCGCCACTCAGCTTGGTGTCATCATCAAACTTGCTGAGGGTGCATTCAATCCCACTGTCCATGTCACTGATAAAGACGTTAAACAGTGTCAGTCCCCATACCTGCCCCTCAGGGACACCAGTCATGACTGATTTCCACCTGGACATTGATCCATTGACCACAACTCTTTGAGTGTGACCATCCTATGAATTCCTTACCCAATGAGTGGCCCATCCATCAAATCCATGTATTTCCAATAAAAGACAAGGGTATAATGCAGGACAGTGTCAAATGCTTTGCACAAGTCCACACAAATTATATCAATTGCTCTTCCCCTATCCATCAATGCTGTAACCCCAATTCATAAGGCCACAAGATTTGTCAAGCATAATTTTCCCTTAATGAGGCCATATTGGCTATTACCAATCACCTCCTTATTTTCCAGGTGTCTTAGCATAGTTTCCAGGAGGATCTGCTCCATGATCTTGACAGGCACAGAGGTGGGACTGACTGGCCTGTAGTTCCCTGGATCTTCCCTTTTTCTCTTTTTTAAAAAGGGGGGTTATGAATTTTCCTCTTCCAGTCAGCAGGAACTTCAACAGACTGCCAATTCTTAACACTGTATCCTGTTTCTAAATAAATCTTAACATATCTTAACACTACATCCTATTTCTCCATAAAACTAGTAACAGATAAAAGAATAGTCATCCCTTATCTCTAAGTCAATATTTCAGTTTTAACTATTGCGAAAGGCGTGGGGTGTGATTAAGTCATCTCATTACACTGGAAACGAGGATGTTGACAAGTAGCTGGGCTCCAGACCAACAGGATCTTAACTGACTCCTGTTTGCCAGTTGTTTCACTATGATAATGCTCGACACATATGAGGAACTGAAAGTTTACTTTTAAGGTGGATCTAAATCTTCCAGAAACACACCTGCACTTTTTCTAAGTTTTATGGTTACAGCCCAGACTAAAGATAAAAGAAAATCTGTATTAGAATTTCTGGAGAACATGTAGATCTATATTATTTGTTATACTTCACTGAAACCTTTGTCTTTCACCAGTTCAACTCTGTTTTCTACCACTCTTACTGGATTTGTCTCCTGTTTAGTTTTTCACTGAGAGGGATATATAGTAGACATTGCCCATACATTATATGTAAAATTAATTAACTACTAATTACATAAGCTAATAAGGTTTGAACTGACTGACAAGGGTGAAGATGCATGGCTTCCTTTCCACCTCTCCCTTCATCACTGCTATTGCTGCAATGTTTATCTTCCCCCAGCACCATGATACACCATGGCTGTATCTCTCCTAGACTAGCTGACTAAGCAGAAGGAAGAGGTACTGAATACAGAAGATGAAAGTATCACTGACGCTCTTAAGCATGTCAGCATCATCTAGCATAAATACTGCACAAATGGAGACAACTGAACTTTTCATATCATGAAGACTCTAATGGCCAGCTGTAACCAGAGCACTGAAAAGATGACCCTAGCCTGATCTCTGGCTAGGACTTCCATGCTCTGACACTGTAACAGATGAAAGTACCAGAGAGGGAGCAGGATGTGGTGTCGGCCTGTTACTTTTTCCCTTAAGACCAACAGGTCCCATGAGAAGAATGGGAAGACAGATGGTGGATAGTGGAGAGGGTTCACGATGCACAGTCAGACCAAAAGCAATAGAGACTCCTGGGTTTGCATATTTCCTACCTTTCAGCTGAGCTGTGAGCAAGTGAATGTTTTTAGTCTTCCCAGCTAAAAATTAAAAGACCTTTATGCTTTAACCTTTGTGTAACATGCTTAAGCCAGCTGATTCTACCCAGAAAGACAGACAGATGGACAAAGGTAAGTGGCTATGGTTCAGATAACAAGTGAATACTACTTAAATTCTGGTAACTCAGTCAGCTTCTGTTGTATGACCATTCCCCATATCACACACCCCTGAAGACTAAATCAACTTCATCTTAGCTCTTGTAGTGACACCTGCAAGTCTTGAAATTGAGGCAACACTATTCAGAGGCAAACTGTTGTGCAATGAAAGTGTTTAAGTGTTCCTCATAATGGGAAAGCTTATCAAAACGTGGGGGTATAGAAATGCACCTACCTGCTTAAAATCCCAGTGCAAATTCAGGCCTTTACTCACAGCTATGTCACATTGCTCTAAAATTGGCAGGTCCCCTCTCCCAGGGTCTGTTACACATCGATCAACTGCATTTAGTCGGGCACGTAAACCTCCTATGAACATTTCTCCTGTGCTGTGATAAAACACATGCTGAAAGGCAAGGTGACACCACTGACAGTGAGTTAAAGTACTAAGAAAATCACAGAATCACAGAATCACAGAACTGCAGGGGTTGGAAGGGACCTCGAAAGATCATCAGGTCCAACCCCCCTGCCAAAGCAGGTTCCTCAGAGCAGGCTGCCGAGGTAGGCATCCAGACAGGCCTTGAATATCTCCAGAGAAGGAGACTCCACAACCACATTGGGCAGCCCGTTCCAGCGCTCCGTCACTCTCACTGTGAAGAAGTTCTTTCGCATGTCGGTGCAGAACTTCCTGTGTTCTATTTTGCGGCTGTTGCCCCTTGTCCTATCCCCACAAACCACTGAAAAGAGGTTAGCTACATCCTTCTGTCTCCCACCCCTCAGATATTTGTACACATTGATAAGATCCCCCCTCAGTCTCCTCTTCTCCAGGCTGAACAGACCAAGGTCTCTCAGCCTTTCTTCATAGGGAAGATGCTCCAGGCCTAGTATCATCTTTGTGGCCCTCCGCTGGACTCTTTCCAGGAGATCCCTGTCTTTTTTGTACCGGGGAGTCCAGAATTGGACATGGTACTCCAGGTGAGGCCTGACCAAAGCAGAGTAGAGGGGGAGGATCACTTCCCTTGACCTGCTGGCCACGCTCCTTTTAATGCACGCCAGGATCCCATTGGCCCTCTTGGCCACCAGGGCACACTGCTGGCTCATGGTCAAATGTGTCATGGTCAAAATCTCATCAGCAGACTGATAGAAGACAGTTCCCAAACTGATATTGAGCTGTATCAGCTGTACAGTAGCAGTACTCACTGATCTCTCAGTAATGAAACTAGGATGAATGTGACACCATACAATGTCTTTCTCCTGTGGTAATGAAAAAAAGCAGGATGCTTACTCCTGAATGGTAACCCTCAGCTTCCTACCTATGGAGAGAATAGGCAGTGAGGTGTGTGGAAGAGCTCCATCTCTCTCCCTTTTAACGCACTGATCTTCTGTCAATCAACAGGATCAGTATCAACATAAGGTCTCATGTTTTTCAGCAAGGCTAAATCAAAAACTTTAGTTTAATGCACTTAGATGTCCAAATGAGCCTGCTCTGATACCAGTTGGATTGGGGATCAGAATTTAATGAAATAAAGTTTAATATTTCCCTTTCAAAAGCATAGGGAGGATAGTCATGATAGCCTTTTTCATGTCCCTTGAGAGCTTAAAAGTAACAGTTAGCAATACCTCATATGTGAATATCTGTTCACTTATTTGTATTACCTGTGGTGAGTATGCATGACAGGGATATATAATTGGTGTGTTTCCAGGGACCGGACCTTGATCAATGCAGAGGTCTTCTTTCAATGTGTTTTTCATCTACAGAATAAAATAGGAAATTTACCATGAGGAACAGCAATTCTATTTTTGACTCCTCATCCCTAATTTTAGAAACTGTCCTGAGAGTAATGTTACTTTATTCAGAGTATTGAATCCTGAAGTGGGAAATACATTATGGTTTTAGAAAAATAAAAAATAAAAAAATCTTGAGTTACTATTGTAGAAATTATTCATCACAGTAAAAATCAAAAGCAGATCTAAGGTACTTCAAAGGCTCATCAATGTTATGTAACATTGCACCATCTCAGAAGTCACCAGGCAGCTCCAAACAGGTGGGTACCACTGCCCAGCTCTAGCAAGGTATATAAGCCTGGGTCTAGAAACTGCTTAGCTATGTTAAGAAGCCACTGCAGCCTGGATGGTTAGTTCTCCCTTTTGTAAACAGGAAAAACTATTGTAATTATATATATTGTTATTCTCTAGAACTATTGCTAAGCTATTTGCTGTCTCAATTCATACTTTCATGTTTTCCAAATTATCCTGCTAACTTCTGCAGAAAAAGTCCATACAATCCAATCCTTATCGTTCAACTCCATGGAAAAATGCAGGTACTTACAAGAAGTTGTTGATCTATTCTTGTTGATCAGTTGGTGAGTTTTGCATATAGTAAAACGATGTATATTATGCACTTTCCCAAATTTCTTTTCTACTCTCATCACTACATATACAATAACCACAGTTTAGAAATTCTAGTTTGATAACTAATATGAAAAAGGTGTTTGAAAGCTTTAATGTCTAGAAAGACATGTTAAAAGACTTTTTAAGGTTTCTAGTGAAATATATTACAATCAGAAAAACAGTGTTTGCAACATTTCTTCCTAACACTAGAGTTAATGAGTCGTTCCATATTTGAAATAGACTCAGTACTTACTGTTCCATAGCCAACAATGTTGGGAAGAAATCTTAAATTAGGGTAAACATTTTTTATGTACCAGTCAAAGCCTTTACAGTTCATTTTTTTCCTTAGCTCTTTTCTGGAAGAAACATCTCCATAGTCTATTCCAGAATTCTGCAAGAACACCATACTTAATTTCAGAACATAGAAGTCATCTGAGAAACCAGGAAAAACACAGACTTATTTCTCCATATTTCCTATTGATGGCATACAAATTATATTCAAAAGGTCATTTAAAAAATCCATGCACGTTTTTAAGTTTCAGAAATTCAGAACTTGTTTTGCCTAGAAGTACCAATACATTGATGAAAAGCTAACATGCTATGATTTCATAAATATAAAGAATATCAAACTAGGAAAGTTTGACAGAGATAAGTCCTACAAGAATTTAGATCCAGTCTTTAAGCAGTGTTCTAAAATGCAGTCCGAGGCCTGAATCAGCTTAGGAACTTCAACTGCATTCGTACATCCCAGAGAAAAATGGTCATTAAAAATGAAGAATTTTCACACAGGTTTCATTCATTGTGAAAACTGTTATATATGTTACAACTAAAAGCTTAGTTTTTGATGACTACCATATTCAGATGAGAAATTCCATATATTTACTGTAAAGGTTAATGGGAACGGGAAATGAATTATTCTGAGGTTTTAATTTATAGTATGTGACTATGTATTTTGTTTCTGTAATACAAGGAAAATACAAGCAGATAGGAAGCTGTTCTTCCTTTGTTAAAGATTCATAAACCCACTAAGGGCAGACTGGGAGAATTCATACAGTTTTTGTTAGTAACCAAAGTATATATACTCAAATGACTTGACAATTTCATATCTTCAACAGTTTGTACAGGCTAAAATCATATTCAGAGGTATTGAAGTTAATTAAATATATATAAACATATACATATATATAAATAAATACATAAATAAAGGACAGATTATTATTAAAGGAAAAATAGCAGTGTAAAAATGTTTTTCATGAACAGGAGTAAAAAGTCTTGAACGGTAAATGACTTGACAAAGTGAGAGAGAAACAGAAAGTTCCAACAAAGAATCAAACAGGGACCTAATTTTATAAGACTTACCTCATAGATCTCAGTGAGTGTTAAGAACATCAAGCCAAATGAGAAGTCAATATACTGTGATTAACATGAATGAACTACTGCATTTGAAAACACTTTGAGTGGTGCCTGATGTAATTCACAGTGCTTTCTTAGCCAAAGAGGAACAAATCTATAAGCATGGCTCTTAGATGTCATCCATACCAATAATTACCACCACATCAATATTAATAACTTTTTTTTTTTTTAATAACTACTCGTAACCATGATAGCTTGCCTCTTTTCCTGTGGCCATATGCTCTTATTTGACCACTTTTAAACTCTGCTTATCAGTTTGAAACATAGGAAAACATTGCCACCTCAATTGGAAGATTCCATGCAAAGTAGACCATGTACTTGTAGTCATCCATCCATACTTCCGCTACTCGCAAGGCATTGCGTTTCACTGCAATACTCAAGTCCGGCAAGTAAGGCTTGTGAGCTCTTTCCAAATGAGCAATTCTCGAACAGGGCAGTACTTCTATTTTACCTCCACACTGCCAGGCCTGGATCAAGAAGAGAGAATGTCAGGTAAAGTTGCCCATTTCTTCAAGATCTATGCATTTTTGTTAAAATGTTCCCATTTTTGATCTCCCTAGTCTTTCACCAGATGAGCTGCCATGCCCTCAGCATTTCAAGTTATAGTTCCTGGCTTGAGTAAATGAGAATTTTTCAATACCTCTCAATGCTACTGTGTGTATCCCTATCACAAGTCCAGGAGAGCAAAAGAATATTCTTTCTTCCTTTTCTTTGCCATCATCATCAACAAAATTGCTCACCAGTTTCCTGTTGCAAGGCACTCAGAACCACTTTGATACTCTAAGGCAAACTGGTATATGCCTCCAAACAGTCTCACTAGAAGCTAGACTGCTAAATACTGTGGTGGATGTGGGCCTGAATCAGGAACTGTCAGGAGCAGTGACATGGCCTGGACAATCCTGAGAACAAAATTCATCCTGCAAAATCTTATATATGTTAGGAAGAATTCAAGAGGAAGAAAAAAAATCCAGTGGGTTCCTGGAAAATATGTACTTGGCATTCAAAAAGATACCTAAGCAGGCTACAGCCAACACTTCAAAAGTACCAAATATCCAGCACAAACATACCCAACCTTACTATATATGAACCAGTGCAAGTGTGGAAGCTCCTCAAGAGGCCAGAAGCTATGCTAATCTAAACTCAAGCTTACTAATTAGGATTCAGAACTAAAAATAAAAAGAGCTGTAAGAACATGCGAAAAAGTCCATACTGGACCAAAGGTCCATCTAACCTGTATTCTGTATACAGAACAAACTACAAACTTATTCCTGGAAAAGGGTAAGAACAAGCCAAATACATCTGTTACCTCTCACAGTCCTCAGTTATTTTCCGGCCAGGAGGCTTTCTGCCTGGTGTTTACTAACTCTGAGTACATTTTTCTTCAATAACTCTTCAGTCTTCCCATCAAGGACTGCAAATTTTTAAGACCCACCATATTTTTTGGAAGGAGATCCACAAATCTGCAGCTGGAAGAGTGAAGTTAATCCTCCCTCTTGTTCATTTTGAACCTGGCTACTACTGTCTTTCAAAGCCCCCTAGCTTTCATATTTCTTTAGAAAGATAAGCACTATGTTCTTTTTTTTCTTTCTTTTTTTTTTTTAATCTTCTTAGGTCTTCTAGAATATCTCCATCCACCATTACTTTTCAAAAATATTTGCTAATGGAATTTTTAGTTCTGAAACATGTTCCCTAATAGCTGAATATGCTCCAGATAAAAATATTGGGGAGGGGGGAAGTCATCCATTCTTGATTTGAAGACATCTGAAGTTGAAGAATACATTACTTTCTAGGGGACATGGACCTGTCGTTGTTTTAAGAATTAAAGTTGTGCTTTTGCAGTGGAAAATTCCACTAACCATGCATATTCAAAAGTGATTGCACAGACATAGCAGTGGGGAGTATGTTAAGCAAGTAAGGGGACAGTGGAAGGTCCCACTGTCCCAAAACAAGGAGGATGACTAAGAAAAACAAGACAAGCAGTTGCAGAATCATCAAGAACAAGAAGCTACAAAATCATGGCCCCCCTTCCAGTTCAAAAAAAAAAAAAAAAAAAAAAGGGGAGAAATAGGTGAAATTAAAGGTTGGTCAAATAAAATTGCATATACAGGGCAGTTTAACAAGCAGTGCATAGTTCATGAACCTGTAGCACTCAGCCAATGAGGAAACAAGGAAGGAATCAAGCGTCAGGTAATAGGGAATACAGGGCTATGATACACTTCCGCTGTGCGCACCTGCTTGCAGAATGCCCACCATTGCAATCATGAATAAAAATGCTACTTCACTGAGATCCTCGCCTGAGCTGCAGATTGTTTCTCATAAACTGGGGGCTCACCCAGGATCCAGTTGCCTTCAGGGGAGCCCCATTACCACTGCAGCAGGAAGGCATGCCTCACTGATTTCAGCGGTCCTGTGCCTTGGTGACGGTGCTTCTGCAGAGATCTGACAAAGGAACCGAGACTGATTACGACAGCAGGACTGGTGAAGAATTAGGGAAGAAAGGAAAGTAGGCATTCCAGTTTCGAGAATTGACCCAGTAACTCTGTGCACAGACCAAGGTAAGAAATATTAAGTATTGCCTTGGGGGTTGGGCAAGACTCGTGTGAAGTGTGATTGAGACGTACTTTTGTACGAAGTGAGTGTAGAGTCCTGATCCACAGTTCTGTAGCTCCACAAGGGGCATGGCCAGAGACAGACGAAGTGAGAGTTAGAAGAGAGAAAGGAAGAGTCTTGTGGAAATCTGGTGTACACTACCTCCATGCATGGCAAAGTGCTCAGCAGTACACCCCCATTTTCTTGAACTTTAGCATGTGGTACCCTGAAGGGGGAAAAATTTCTTCAGCAGCACACTGACAAGGGCTAGGAAAAATAGGAAATAAGGGTTCCAGGGGACTGCGAGATATCCCTAGGGCAGTGCCTACCAGTAGTCCTTCAGGAAGAATGATAAGAAATTGGAAAAAAATAATCCCAAAACTAGAGGAAATAATAAAAAGAAAATGATTAAATACTGTGTATTAATCTAAACAAAGGAACCAATTGAGGGAACAGCAGTATTTTGGCCAAAATATGGGTATGGTGAAAATTGGGTTTGTCAGGCTTTGAATTTATACGTAAATGATAAGGCTCCTTTTTTGGAGGAAGAGTTGTTATGCTGCTTGCTGTGTGCAGGAGGTAAGCCAGTTTTTATTGAAAAAGGGCCACGACCAGGCAGAGGGAAGTGCGGGTTGATGGAAACCCTTGGATAATTTACACACACACCACAATCATAATATTGCAGCAGTAGCAGCAGCAGCCGCTCCAGGAAGGGAGCCAAGGACTGCAGTTAACCCTGTCCCTAGACAAAAAGTGCACTCTAGACTCTGGCAAGAATTAGAACAACTTCGAAGAGATATTGAGAATTTCCCCTTCCCTTATACTAGCAGTACTAACGCTCCTAAGTATCCTCCTAGGGAGGGCCCAGAGGGACAAGGACAAATAGGTTATGTGAACTCCCCCCCCCCCCCCCACCCCTTACCAGCAGAGAGGTTAGGAAATTTGAGAAGGAAGTGAAGGCTTTAACTGAAGACCCTACAGGACTAGCAGAAGAGTTACACCAGTTTCTAGGGCCTAATTTAGATTTGGGGCAGGGGGGAGAATATCGATCTTGAGTATGTTATTCACTGGAGAAGAGGGGGGAATGATTAGGCAGGCAGCTATGCAAGAATGGGAAAGAACCAAACACCCAGGACAAGGAGTAATTCCAGAAGAGAAGAAATACCCACTTGCCAATCCCAACTGGGATAATAACCCACAGCACTGAAATCATATGGGAGACTTAAGGGATATAATAATAATGGCAGTTAAGGAAGCATAAATAGGAGAGTACTTGGGGATGAATCCTAAGGACCCAGTAGCCCAAGGGCTCTTATAAGTTCATTTTGTGACTAAAGCCTGGCTGGATATACAGAAAAAGCTCCAGAAGGTGGAAGGACAGAGCAAACAGTCACTGGAGACCCTCCTGTGGGAGGCCCAGAAAGGTAGATGAGAAGGAAAAGCAGAGAGCGAAACTAATGGTCTTCACAGTGGACCAGGTAGTGAGGTAGAGGGTTGGAGAAAGAGGAAGAAAAGTTTCAGGGGAAGTTGGGCCCAGGATAGAAGGGAGAGGAAGAGAGACAGAAGAATGGCAGGCTAGGAAAGCTACCTGTGTTACATCCTAAATCCTAGCAGGAACAGGCTTTGAGAAGATGTTCTAAGTATGGCCCAGCCAGTCATCTCAAACGGGAGTGTCCGGAATGGAAGAAGGAGGAGAGATTGTTTTCTGTTACAAATTCAGAGTAGGAGAGTCAGGGCTTCTCAGAAAGCTGGTCCCACCAAGCACCCCTGATAAATATAGCGGTGGGACCTAATGAAGGAGTTGTATTTAAAATAGATACTGAGTGTTGTGGTTCTACCCAGCTGAGCAGCTGAGCTCCACTACAACTGCATTACTCCCCCTTCTCAAAGGGAAAGGGGAAGAAAATACAATGAAAAGGTCTCAAGGACTGAGATAAGGACAGGGAAATCACTCAACAATTACCATAACGGTTAAAACAGAGTCAGAATAGGGAGATTAATAAAATTTATTACCTATTGCTGATGGGTTGGAGCACTGTGAAACAAAACAAAACAAAACAAAACAAAAACAAAAACAAAAACAAAAACAAAAAAAAAAAAAGAAGAAGAAAGAAGATGGGAGCGCATTCTCCCCATTCCCCCCTCTTCCACCTCCTCCCCTCCCCCGGACTGGCATGGGGGGGGCGGGAGTGGGAGCTGTGGTTGGTCTGCAACACTTTTTCTCCACAGCTCACTCACAATTGCTCTCTCCTCTGCTCCACCGTCGGGTTCCTCCCATGGGGTGCTAGTCTTGTGTGGGCTTCTCCACGGGTGGCAGCTCTTTGTGAGTTGCTCCTGGTATGGGTCCATGCTGTAGGGTCCATCCATCAGAAGCAAACTGCTCCAGCCTGGGTCCCCCACAGGTGGCAGCTCCCCCCAGACCCCCTGCTCCTGCTTGGGCTCCTCTCCACAGGCTGCAGCTCCAGCCCAGGGCCTGCTCCTGCGGGGGCTCTCCATGGGCTGCAGCCTCCTCCAGGCCACATCCACCTGCTCCACCGGGCACTCCTCCACAGGCTGCAGCATGGAGATCTGCTCCATGTGGGACACATGGGCTGCAGGGAAACAGCCTGCTCCACCAGGGGCCTCTCCACAGGCTGCAGGGGAACAGCTGCTCCATGTCTGGAGCACCTCCCTCCCTCCTTCTGCACTGACTTTGGGAGCTGCTGGGCTGGTTCTCACTCCCATCTCCCAGCAGCTGTTGTGCAGCAGTTTTTTTGTTTGTTTGTTTGTTTTTGTTCCCCCCACTCCCCACCCCTTTCTTAAATCTGCTCTCACAGAAGCACAAACAACATCACTTGTCAGCTCGGCTCTGGGCAGCAGTGGGTCCCTTTGGAGCCTGCTGAAACTGGCTCTGATCTGACATGGGGCAACTTATGGATTCTTCTCGCACAGGCCACGCCTGCAGCCCCCCACTATTAAAACATTGCTACATACACCCAGCACACTGGGGCAGCTAGGTCATCACTGGCCCATAAAGTATCAGGGCTTAAATTAACTAATGAAACCCTAAAGGTGACAGCGGCAGAAGGGACTGGGATAACAGTGCCAGTTTTTAGGGACATCAAACTGAGACTAAGGTATAAAACGATCACTGGGCAATTACTGTATGTACCTAAAGCAGGGACTAACTTGTTGGGAAAGGATTTGATGATGAAATTGGGCATTCAAATAGTAAGTTGTTAGACTGGAATAACAGTGTCAATGAAGTTATTGACAGAGGATGTTGAAAAAGAGAGAGACCCTGTGGTATGGGTCATGGAAGGAAATAGAGGAGGGCTTAATATCACTCTCCTGAAGACAGGTGTGCAGGAAGGATATGAGGCAATAAATCAGAAGCAATACCTTATCTCAATTGAAGGACAAATTGGTCTTACACAAGTAATAAAAGGGCTGATTAAAGATGGGTTATTGGAACCATGCTTATCTCCCTTTAACACTCCTATCCTGATGGTAAGGAAGGCTGGCAGTACAGATCTAAGAAAGATCAATGAGATAGTGCAGAAGTGGCACCCTGTGATTCCAAATCTATACACTCTGATAAGCAAGATCCCACATGAATGTAAGTGGTTTAGCGTGATTGATTTAAAAGATACCTTCTGAGCCTGTCCATTGGACCCCAAGAGTAAAAATATATTTGTCTTCAAGTGGAAAGACCCTGAAATGGGGCAGAAGCAACAATACAGATGGACAGTTGTACTTCAGGGGTTTACAGAGTCACCAGATTTATTTGGGAAAGTTCTAGAGCAGACTTTGGAGCAATTCCAACCACTGGAAGGGGCGCTAATGTTACAATATGTGGAAGATCTTCTATTGTCAGGACAGGAGAAATATTAAGTTTTACATCGAGGGTGTCATTGCAGAGTTCAAGCTGTGTGTGGCACTGTGCTATGGAAATATGTATGTGAGGGAATATATACTCCGGCTAACCAAGTATGCAGAGTAAATAAACATGAAAATTATTGGCAGCCAGCCTAAAAGGGGGCAAGAACCGGGAATTCAACCCTTCCAAAGTGTACAGGTAGATAGTAAAGAACTCCCTAGAGTAAGTAGATTTAAATACTTATTAGTCGATCATTTGTCACGGTAGGTGGAAGCTGTTCCTTCAGTATCTTCTACACTGCAAATGTGGTAGCTAAGGTACTTCTAGAACAGATAATTCCCAGGTATAGAATCATTTAAAATATTGACTCTGATCAAGGAAGTCACTTTACATCACAAATATTGCAAGGGCTAATGCGGACTCTAGGAATTACAAGGGAATTTCACACTCCTTGGCATCCTTCCTCTTCTGGAAGGGTGGAGCGGTGGAATCAGACAGTAAGGAAGCAACTGACTAAGTTAGTACTGGAAACTTGGCTCCCCTGGATGAAGTGCTTACCTTTGGCACTTCTCTGAATTCAAATGGCACCAAGAAAAGAAGTGGCAGTTTCACCATATGAAATGTTATTTGGATTGCCATACCTGGGCAAAGGGAATGAGTTATCTCAATTTGAGACAAAATATGTTTTTCTCAAAAATTATATACTTGGGCTGTCGTCCTCTTTGTCATCTTTTAGGGCCTGTGGATTTTAAGCTCAGACCCCATCTTTGGAAGTCCCAATCCAACCATTTCAAGCAGGAGACTGGGTTCTGATACAATCATGAAGGGAATCAAAGCTACAACCTGAGTGGGAGTGACCGTTCCAAGTACTCCTGACTACTTAGAATAAGAACAGCTGAGAAAGGGTGGACTCACTACATCTGGGTGAAGGCACCAGTAGACCCAGAGACCTGGGAGACCATTCCTATAGGAGAACCTTTAAAATTAAAATTAGGAGGAAGCGTGGAACATAGTTGTAAACTAACCTTTAACTTCTCCTTAGGAAAAATTAATGAATACCATGTGTAATTGAGGAAAAGGGTTGGATTACATAGAATTAGAGTGCCCCCACTGTATTCTGGTTTTTATATTAGTAGACATATCATTCTTTATACTGATGGAAATTCAGGGAGCAGTAATACTAATCATGGGTGTGGAGATGTTACCCGTGAGGTAGGGAATTATCCATATTGTACCAAATATGGTAATTATGGGAGTGCTAATATATATAATGCACACCAAACATAGTGCAGGAATTATTTGGTAGCTGGATGGCCAGTCTCGAATGGCAAAGAGTGGTATTGGCAATGTGGTAATAGGGCCAGGAAAGCATTGCCCCTAGGATGGAAGGGAGCTTGCACCCTGGGTGCAAGCAATAGTTCTGAATATAATCATTATTGAGGATATGCAAAACCAAAGCACAGGTCTCCTTGGGACCCACCTAAGCAGAATCAAGAGAACTTCAATTAATCCTGTAGTGGAGAGAGGAACAGTGTTTCATCGTTTTGCAGGGTGGTTTATCCCCTGGTTAAGAGTGAGTGAATTAGGAAAAACTATTGTGAGTATCTCAGCCATAGTCGAAGACTTAGAAAATAACACTCTAGATGTGAGCTGGGCAGTGCAAGAAGAGGTAACAAGTTTGTCAAAAATGGTATTCCATAATCTAATGGGCATGGGTTTATTACTGGTCTTGCAAGGAGGGTTTTGCACTATAATTAACGCCAGTTGCTGGATTTATGTAGACTGATCTCAAAAATATTTGGGAGAAAACCAAAATCTTACATGAGGTGGCCCAAGACAACACTTCCTGGGGTTTTAGAGACATTTGGGAAAAATTGATTCTGTTGTTGCCTGGTTGGGGTTGGCTCAAGCAACTATTTGTTAGTACTATAGTAATAATGGCATTGTGTATTTTGATCTGCTTGCTTATTCCTTGTGTTAATCCTCGTATGACGTGTATCAAAAAAGTATGTTCTTGGCAGAGCCTGTCATCCCTCCATTACGTTTGAAGGAAAATATTGTGCCCAAATGTTGGAAAAACTCGAGAGTGGAGGATGTGAAGAGATGCAAAATCAAATATAGGAGTAAGATATTTTTTTCCAAAAAAAAAAAAAAATACTAATTTTCACTGCTTCTTTCAGGAAAATATAAAATGGCTTACCCTCAGGCCAAGTTCAACATTTTCTCCTCCATATATATGCATTCCACCATCCAGTACACCAATCTCACCCAGAAATTTTCTATCTGCAGCAAGAATCCCCATTATAGATGGGCTCCTATAGTATAAAACAAGCACAATTGGAAATAAGCAACAATGATGAAAACAAAAGAGAGTCTACTGGCCATCAGTCAAAGCTTGAACTTCCAAAAATATTCAAAGGAGAGTAACAGGTTAACTTTAAAACAACGTGGATCAGCAGAGAGGAATCCAGAAGACAACAAATAAATTTGATCAATGGTCTAAAAAGCATGATCTAGTATTGTTTAAAGAATTAGTTCTATTTTGAGAAGAGATCTGGTGGCAGTTTTCAGATATTTAAAACAAGAAGAAAGAAATTGAGTTAAACTGGAACGAGGAAGAGTAAGGTTAGACATTATGCTAAAAACTTACACAGTAAGACACATTGCTAAGGGGGATCATGAAATTGCTGTCAATTGAGGTTTTGAAAGAGATGAGACAATTGTGTGGCAGGAACAATTTCAGTACAGATTAATCCAGCATAGAGGCTAGGGAAAAGGGGACTGAAGGTGGATTTGGTCCTCTTTTGATATTACCGTCCACTGTGACCAAACCCATTTCCATTTTCTCCCATCTAAAAATTGTGGACCTCCTCCCCAAGCTCCCCAACACCAAACCATTCTTTAAGCTACAAAAGGGGAAATTGTACTTGCTCTTAGTTGTGACCAGGGAATGATCTGACATTGAGTGCCAGAGGGCCAGACAGTAGAATGAGTTAAAGTGAATGGAAGTAGGAATGACAGGGTCAGAACAACTCTACATAATGGAGGGAAGATTCCCTTGTTGTTAAGAAAAGTAATGATGCTCACAAACCATTTTTAGCAAACAGAACTGGTACAGGGATATGAACCAAACACCAGGTAAGGTGCATGGCGACAGCATTCCTATGGCTGGTGCTGGTGAAGGTATATGTAAGGAATCATCCTGTGTTGCATCTTTGGAGACTCTGTAGATCCATTTAGGGCAGTAGGACTTTTTCCAGTGCATTGTTCATGGATTTTTTTTTTCATATTTAAATAGAAGCATGTTTAATTTGCCTCTAGCAGTACAACAAAAAATCCCCAATGCTACAGATGGCTTTCTTTCTTTCCATTCTCCTGTCAAACAATTACTGTTTACGATATAATGTTTTAACACATTACAGAAACCAGTTTCATATATAGCATTTTGTCTAGGTATCTGTGCAGCTTTATCTCCAACTTTTAGTTACAACATGTAGCAGCATACAAACATCTGCCTTAATTATATCTTATCTGTTACCAGTTTTTTTCTTTTAATGTAGTGTGACAGGTTTTTAAGAGCTAAGAGACTGTCAAGATCACCCGAAATCCTTGTAGAAAAAGGAGACAGATGCATTCAAGTATATAAGGAATTGGCTGGATGATCACACTAAAAGAGTCGCGGTCAACAGCTCGATGTCCAGGTGGAGATCAGTAATGAATGGTGTTCCACAGTATTAGGACACCTAATGTTTAACATCTTTGTCAGTGACATGGACAGTGGGACTGAGTGCACCTTCAGCAAGTTTGCCAGTGACACCAAACACTGGAAGGACGGGATGCTATCCAGAGGGACCTAACAGGCTTGACAGGTGGTCCTGTGCAAACCTCATGAGGTTTTGCAATGCCAAGTACATGCTTGCATCTTGGTCAGGGTGATACCAAGCACAAATACAGGCAGGGTAGAGAATGGATTGATGGGATCCACCCAAGGGTGCTGAGGGAGTTGGGCTGCTTTACATTATCTATCAGTGGTCATGGTCATCTGGAGAGGTCCTACATGACTGGACACTTGCTAATGTGACGCCCATCTATAAGAACAGTCATAAGGAGGACCCGAGAACCACAGGCCTGTCAGCCTGACCTTGATGGCAGGAAAGGTGATGGAACAGGTCATCCTGAATGCAATCACGCAGCATGTGCAAGACAACTAGGGGATTGGGCCCAGTCAGCATGGGTTCATGAAAGGCAAGTCCTACCTGACCAACCTCTTCTCCTTCTATGACTGGGTGACCTGCCTGGTGGATCAGGGAAAGGCTGTTGATGTAGTCTCCCTAGACTTCAGCAAGGCCTTTGACACAGTCTCCCACAGTATTCTCCTGGAAAAGCTGGGAGCCCATGGTTTGGACAGGTACACGCTTTGCTCGGTTAAAAACTGGCTGGACGGCCAGACCCAGAGAGTGGTGGTGAACGGATTTAAATCCAGTGTGAGACTGGGCAAGAGTGGTGTTCTGAAGAGGTCAATGCTGGGGACCTTCCTCTTTAATATCTTTATTGATGATTTGGATGAGGGAATTGAGTGCACCCTCAGTAAGTTTGCAGATGACACCAAGTTGGGGGGAAGTGTTGATCTTCTGGAAGGTAGGAAGGCCCAGTAGAGGTACCTGGACAGGATGAGTCAATGGGCAGAGGCCAATGGGATGAGGTTCAACATGGCTAAGTGCTGGGTCCTGCACTTTGGCCACAACAACCCCATGCAGTGCTACAGGCTTGGGGCAGAGTTACTTGAAAGCTGTGCAGAGGAAAAGGATCTTGGAGGTGCTGATTGATGCTTGCCTGAACATGAGCCAGCAGTGTGCCCAGATGGCCAAGAAGGCCAACAGCATCCTGGCTTGTACCAGGAATAGTGTAGCCAAGAGGACCAGGGAGGTGATCATCCCCCTGTAATCTGCTCTTGTGAGGTCACACCTCAAGTTTTGGGCCCCTCAGTACAAGGACATTGAGGCCCTGGAACATGCCCAGAGAAGGGCTACAAAGCTGGTGAAGGGCCTGGAACACAAGTCCTGTGAGGAGATGCTGAGGGAACTGGGGTTGTTTAGTCTGGAGAAGAGGAGGCTCAGGGGAGACCTTATTGCTCTCTACAGCTACCTGAAAGGATGGTGTGGGGAGCTGGGGGTTAGCCTCTTCTCACAGATAACTAGTGATAGGACTAGAGGGAATTGCCTCAAGTTGAGCCTGGTTTAGGTTAGAAATTAGGAGATATTTGTTCTCAGAAAGAGCAGTCAGGCATTCAAACAGGTTGCCCGGGGAAGTGGTGGCATCACCGTCCCTGGGAGTGTTCAAGGAAAGGTTGGATTTGTTGCTTAGGGACATGGTTTAGTGGGTGACATTGGTAATAGGGGGGCGGTTGGACCAGATGATCTTGAAGGTCTTTTCCAAACTTAATGATTCTATGATTCTGTGAAAGCAGCCCTGAGATGGACCTGTGGGTGCTGGCTGCTCAGAAGCTCAACATGAGCCAGAATTGTGTGCTTGCAGCCCAGAAAGCCATTCAAAAACTCTGGCCTGCATCAAAAGAAGCATGGCCAGCTGGTCAAGGGAGGTGATGCTCCCCCTCTACTCTGCTCTTGTGAGACCCCACCCAGTGTACTGCATTCAGCTCTAAGACCCCCAACATCAGAAGGACATGGAAGTATTAGAGGGAGTCCAGAGGAGGGCCACAGATAAGATCACAGGGATGGAGTACCTCTCCTATGAAGACAGGCTGAAGGAGTTAGGGTTGTCCATCCCGGAGAAGAGAAGGCTCCAGGGAGACCTTATAACAGCCTTCCAGTACTTAAAGGTTGCCTAAAGAGAAGAAGGGGAGGGACTCTTTGTCAAGGAGTGTGGTGATAGTACAAGGAGTAATGGCTTTAAACTAAAAGAAGGGAGATTTAGATTACATATTAGGATGAAATTCTTTTCTCACTGGGTGGTGAGGGACTGGAACAGGTTGCCCAGTGAAGCTGTGGATGCCCCATCCCTGCAAGTGTTTAAGGCCAGGCTGGATGGAGCTTTGAGCAACCTGGTCTAGGGAAAGGTGTTCCTGCCCATGGTAGGAGGATTGGAATTAGATGATGTTTAAGGTCCCTTCCAACCCAAACCATTCTATGATTCTATTATTCATCCCAAGCTGGTTGCTGATACCACAGTACTAGTGACCATCTTCTGTTGAATACATAAACTAATCTGAGTGTTTAAGGAAGATGTGAGAAACACAAGTAAATAGATCGGAGCCTAGCAGTAAGAGTAGGTATATCAGCTATATGCATTGTGTTCATGTCTTTTTCTTGGTTTTGTGTGATGCATGAATAATAAGGGTTGAAAAATGTTGCTGAAGATTATTGTTACTGTGCATCACTCCAGCATCTCCAAAGAAAGAAATAATTGAATCTATATGAGTCTTCACAGCTCAGTCCAGCAAACTTTTCAAACTTTTCAAACTTCACATGCTTGTCCAGCAAACTTTTAAGATCCACTGCAGATTCTTGGATAGGCATAGACAGGGGCCACAGTTCATCTTGCACAGTTAAATACTGCTACTACGCTCCTTTTTCGTGAGTATTGGATAGAAAAATCAACAACTTCTCTGCAAATGCCTGGAAGTCCAACAGCAGGATCAGCACAGGAAGATTTTGGAATACAACTCTGCAACTGGTATACTGAGATTTCTAGGCCTGCTGAAGAATCCTTGGTTCCAAACCAACTATCTAGTTACAATGTGCTTTATAAGTTTCTGTCCCACCACCTATGAAACAACTGTCTCAAATGCTGTTTATACTTACCGGACTGGAGCTGTTTCATCTTTAAGAGCATACCATTCATCTGGTAAAGGTTCATAAAGGCACCAGAGTGCCCAGTCAAATCCATCTGCAGCCACTGAATACTGAAGAAGCTCAAAGTCATCAAAACGGATATTGTCAAATACCGGTGATATTATAACAGTGTGATCTTCTTTTATTCGAGACAAAATAGGTTCAGCCCTACCAAAAAGAATTAACAGTATTTCAGCTTGAAAAAGATGAAATCTGTTGAACAGAACTATGTTTTACAACTTGTTTCAATAAAACTGGGTTAAATAATTTATTTAAGCCATTGACTTTGGCCTCCAAGAAAAGTTATGTACCAGTTTTAGAACATTGGTAACATGATTTTCTAATGCCATGGTTCAATTCTCTCTTACATTAGGCAACATCTGAATTTGACTGTCACTAATTATAATAAACATAAGTTCCACACAACTTGCTGGGTTTACTGCTATTCTGGACTGCTTCCTACAGATTCTAGAGTCTTCACTATCTGCATAAAGAAACAAGAAAGAAGAGAAAAAGAACAGAAAAAGACCCTGAAAGATACTGTAAACCACTGATCAATCTCCCTCCTTCCCTGTGCCTTGATGGCACAGCTGCTGTATGATGGAAGGGTTGACCAATCAATGAACCGCTACAGTGGAAGACATCTCAAAGATAGGCAAGGACTGATATAAAGCTCAGAGAAGAATGTAGGGAGTGACCACAGTGATTGTAAAGGAAATTAAACTTGTCTCAACACCAAGGACCTTTGTATGGATGTCTTTTGTTGTAGATAAATGGCAGTACCGATAGAGTGGGGCAACTGGTTATGTACATGTCCTTCCTAAAATAGTAGTAGAAAGTATTATCTTCCTGAGCCAGCCAGATCGATATTGGAGAAGTGTATATGTGGCTCAGCCCAACATAGAAGGTGAAAATTGAACACCCAGCAAAATTAACTTTGAAGAGAGTAACTGACTTGGCTTCAACACATGCATTCTTTCTGAGCAGATGGGGATATCTAGCATCTTGATGGTGGGCATATAGGGATCAGTAATGTGAATCATGTTCATATTGTGATTCAACTGAAATTGAATTTGAAGTTCAATTGAAATTGCTATATTATGCTTGTGTTGTGACTTCAGTATAGTGTAGTATCACTTTTCTAAACAAAATTCTGTGTAAGGCCAAAAATGTTCAAATAAGTAAATTTAGAATTAAAACATGAAACACATCTCGTGTGTAGTATCTAAAAGAACCTGGTCAGAGACTTCTGTAATCTGACAGAGGGACAGTCTTTTTGCTGGGCCCCAATTACTGCTAGACCTGGAAGAACTGACCTTATCTTTCCCTCCACATTCTTGCACCCCAACCTCTCCAAAAGAGTTCATAAAGCCATGACTAGAGGCCTTCAATATTACCTTTAAGACTGTAAGAAATAGAGAATATCAGTTAGCATGTTATCAAGGGAGAAACAAAAATCTGGACCAGAGCCATTTTGGCCCACGAAGGACTGAGAGAAAAACCTTTTTACCAGGAAATGAGGCAACATGGACAAGAGTCAGCCAGAGAATTCAACAACGCAGAGTGGACAGAATACAAAGAGCACATAAAACAGCACCATATAATTCATTACCTAACAGAATGTAAATATCCATCACCAGCCACCTGTTCTGTCTCTCATTGCAAAAGCAGACCTATAGAACTGTGATGCACTATTAAATTAACAGGCAACAGTAAACAAACTATCTAAAAAAGCTGGAATAGGAATCAAACCAATTTAAAGTCACTGAGTATTATGGTTCTCTAATATGCTTATAAAATGCCAAAGCTACTGGCGCTGGAACAAAATAACCTGCATCAGACAGATTATTTCACTGAATTAAGACTTTTGTCCTAGAAATGTAATGAATATACACAGAAAGTAAGCATTTCTCTCTTGCTTTTCACTAGACAAATTACAGATATGTTAGATATCTGTCTGGCTGTTTAATTCAAACAATTAGATTTCTCTCCCTCTTAAAAATAAATGACTTGTTGGCTGTTAATTAACATGTGGCAGACCAGAAAGGAGAGCCATATGCAGAAGTTTGTCCCAGCTGCACACTTGAACTCTTTGTCCACCTCTATATCCCCATGTCAGAAACCCCTCACTTTTAGTAGTCTTACCAAGCCATGTTCACTTCAATATGGGCATCCAAAATTGCAACGACATCTGCCGTTGATGCCTCCCAGCCAGAAATCCGGGCTTGTGTTAGTCCTTGTCTTTTCTTATGTCTGACAATTTTCAGTAGTCCAGGATGTTTTGCATTGTAACTTTTTATCTGTGTTTCCAAAGGTCCTTTCAGGTCATCTAAAAATGTCCCACACGTTTTAATGATTTTTAAAAATAATAATAGAGGTCATCAATATTTAGAACTGGAGAAGATCATGTGCGTAACAGCTTTTTAGCTTCTCACAGCTCTAGATGGAAAACTGATTTGTTCTTTACAGTAGAATAGGTAGAATTATTCAGGTACTAATGATTTCAAGAGGTTTATTTTAAAATGCAGCTTTCATTCCAGGAGTATGATTATGTACCTACATTTAATTTACATATTGTGATATTGTATGGTTTCTAAATTTTGTACAAATGCCTCAGTATGTACAAACTTTACTTTAGACATGCCATAAAAGCAAGTAATTAGCTGTCTTGGTGTAATAATTTATGTGTGTATCATATTGCTTGTAGAAAGGAAAAGAGAAAATAAACAAGTCCTGAAAATGTGAAATGGTCCTACAAGAGCTGTAGGCATGCCAACTCCCTTATCAAAAGGAAAAAAAATAGTGTTAGAGAAAAGGGATAGAAAATTTGGAACCTCTTAGCATTGTTTTTGAAATTCATTTGAATTCTTGCTGCACCCAAACTGACACGTTTTTCTAGCAGTTACAAACCTCAAAATTGAGAAATCACACACAACTCATTAGGCAAGGAAGAAAAAGTACTCCTAAGACAAGGGACATAACCATTTCTTACAGATAATCTTTACAGTGCTTTGCTCCATTCAATTTTAAGAGCAATGATGCATCCTCTGCTTCCCTTAGGACTATTTTCCACAACTCAGTATACCACTCTTCAAGGAGTTATTTCAGATGCTTCCAGAGATAGCTTTTTAAGCATACTCTTAGTTTCATAATTTGTCTTACGAGCCCAGGATAATAAATTTTTAACTTCTGCTTTTAACCTTTTTCAAATACTTGCAGCGCATCATGCTGTTCCTTATTGACATTTTCCAGGCTACTAAAGAGGTGTGTTTTTTCTCACATGCTCAATTTGTGTCTTAATTTTGAGTAGTCAATCCTGTGTGTATACTAACGGCCACCAAATTTAATTTGACACAACAGCAGCATACATTTGCAAGACTCTGCCTTCCCTGGGTCACTTACCATTTGAACTGTAATCATCTACCAGGATGATTTCTTTCAATAAATGAGCAGGTGTTCGATTAATTATACTAGTAATTGCACGTAAGATGATTGACAGTGCTTCATTCATAAATATAAGTACAACACTAATTGTTGGAAGGTCTTTGGGATATGTCTTCTTTTTACAGCTGTAATAGAAGAACAATTTTAACACAATTTCTGAAGAAAACTGACATTATGCACCAGAGTTAAGGCTTGATGCAAGACTCAGAGGACACCCACAATCAAGGGCCCAAATGGAACCAGCTCCAAGCAACAGGATCAGGAACCAGTGGTACTATTCACCTTGAGAAAAGGGATTTGTCCTTCTCTTCCACAGGAGCTTAGAGGGGAACCCCGTTTACCTCCTGACAGGATAATTCCTGTCTATGTCATTACTGGTGGCTGTTAGGCTAACCTGCTCTTGAAATCATCCAGAGGGCTGCCAGTAAGACAACTCCCTTTTAACCAACAACGTGACATGGTTAACTCAGGCCCAGTTTGCAACCCATTTTACATGCCACATTATTTGAAACTCTGTCAAATTTCATACAAGGATCTATAGGTACTAAGATGTAGGCTCTCAGTATATTTGTGACATTCTTCCACCTTTATACCAATTAACTCCAGTACAGTTTAATATTATATTTTGCAACAAATCATGTATCTTATCATATGATGCAAAAAAAATGTGTTTCCTTTTTGAATGGATACTCATTCCTAACAAGGTTGCTAGTGGTTACTTACATCAGCTCCTATAGTACCACTGGTCTGCTTAAAATATATTATTTATTGAGTTCAAGAACCAACTAATTTCTAGAAAAATACCTTATAATAACTTATTCCAAAACAATGCAGATTCTTTTCTCCTTAATTTCATGTCACCTTGTGAATATTGAGAGGGCTTATACTGTACCTGGGAGATCTGGTATCTGTGATAGGTCGGTCCAGAGGCAGGTGATCACTGATATATACATTATACCCATATTTTAAGAACAGCTCCTGTGCAACAGTTTGCTCTTCTTCACTTAAATCTGCACCCCAGCGTTTGAACAGAGCTGAGTCTGGGTACAACAAATGATGTACTATCTTCTTTTCCTCTTTCATATTATCAGCTTGGCGTACTTCAGTCCTGGAGATATATTGCAGCTTCTGATCATGTTCTATTTGTTTTACTTTTCCATGGACCTCCTCCAGTGATTTAGCTGATTGAAAATGAAAGAGGATTGATTATAACATCAGTTGAGAACACTGTCCATTTGTATTGAGTTTACATGGCAAGGTTTTGGTAGCAGTGTTAGACCAGTTAAACCTACTAGAGATAAAGCAGCACAGCCCTTTCCGGCTACCAACATGTAGTTTGTAAGGAACTTGAGGTAAGGACAGTAACTGAGAGAGTTTAACAGGCAACCCATAGACAGGATATTGTGTAGTGGGTTTATGTGGCAAGGTTTGGTAGCAGGGGGCCATAGGGGTGGCTTCTGTGACAAGGATCTAGAAGCTGCCCCATGTTTGGTAAGGGCCCCACTGCTGACCAGAGCCCAGCCAATAGGTGATGCTGTTTGCGCCTCTGTGAGAGCATATTTAAGACAGGAAAAAAAAAAAAAAAAAAACGCTGCGCCACAGCAGCTGGGAGAGTGAGAGGAGAGGAACAGCCTTGCAGGCACCAAGATCAGCGAAGAAGGAGGGGGAGAGGTGCTCCAGGCGCCGGAGCAGAAGTCCCCTGCGGCCTGTGGTGAGGAGCATGGTGAAGCAGGATGTCCCCCTGCAGCCCATGGAGTACCACAGTGGAGCAGGGTTCCACACTGCAGCCCGTGGAGGAGACCGCGGTGGAGCAGGTGGACCTGCACCAACAGAGACTGCGGCCTGTGGAAGACCCCTGCCAGAGCAGATTCCGGGCCAGACCTGCAGCCCGTGGAAAGAAGACCACGCAGGAGCAGGTGACCTGGCAGGAGCTGCTGCCCGTGGGGGACCCAGGTTGGAGCAGTGTGCTCCCAAGGGATGGACCCCGTGGTACAGACCCATATCTGGAGCAGTTCTTGAAGAGCTGCTGCTGCCTGTGGGAAGCCCACGCAGGATCAGTTCAGCAAGGACTGCATCCCGTGGGAGGGACCCCACAGCACAGGGGATGAGAGTGACCGAGAAGGAGTGGTAGAGAAGAATTTCTATAGACTGACCATAACCCCCATTACCCTGTTCCCCTGTGCTGCTCAGGGGGAGGAGGTGGAAGAGGGTGGATGGGGGGGAAGGTGCTTTGGTTTCTTTCCTTTGTTTCTCACTTCTCTAGCTCATTAGTAATAGGCAATAAATCTTACTATCTTCCTATGCTGAGTCTGTTTTGCCCGTCACGATAATTACTGCGCGATCTCCTTGTCCTTATCTCAACCCTTGAGCCCCTTTCATCGTATTTTCTCCCTGTTCCTCTTTGAGGAGGGGGAGTGAGAGAGTGGTTGCGGTGGAGCTCGGTTGCCCACCCAAGTAAAACCATCACACATTGCCAAAGAGTGTAATAACTGGTGAATTTGTGTTGTGGCAATATGGTAAATGGACAAGAGGTAGACTTTGTGTACTTGTCCAGCTCTGTAGGTGTGATGATGTTATGTTCACTTTGGTGTGGAGAATTCTTTTTGCTGATTTCTGTGAAGTGTGTGAAGATTGTGTGATGAATGTATATATTAATCATAATTTTAAAATATGTTTTTTACAGATGCAAGAGGTAAAATGTACTGTGCTTACATGGCAAGGTTTTGGCAGTGGAGGGCTACTGGGGTGGCTCCCATGAGAAGAGTCCAGAAACTGCCCCATGTTAAAAGCATGCATAAAAGCAAGTTCCAGCTGGCTCCAAAAGGGACCCACCACTGGCCAGAGTGAATCAATGAGCTCAGCTCACTGATGGTTGCACCTCAGTGAGAGCAAATTCAAGCAAGGGAAAAAAATGCAGCACAGCTGGGAGAGAGGAGTGAGCAAATGCAAGAGAAACAACCCTGAAGACACAAAGGTCAGTGAAGAAGGAAGGAAGTCCATAACACTTTCCATACAAAGTGTTATGAACTGACTGCAGCCGCCATTCCCCATTCCCCTGCCTTGCTCTGGGGGAGGATGTAGAAGAGGGTGGATGGGGCAGAAGGTGTCTGTAGTTTGGTTTTAGTTATCTTTGCTCTGTTATTAGTAGTCAATACATTACATTAATTTCCCTTTTGCTGAGTGTGTTTTGCCCATGACGGTAATCAGTGATTTATCTCTGTCCATATCACAACCCACGAGGGTCTTTTTTGATCATATTTTCTCCCCCTGTCCTTCTGAGGACGTGGAGTGAGAGCAAGCTGCATGGTGGTGCTGAGCTTCTTACCAATGTGAAACCACCACCCCATTATAAGTAAGCCAAATTCTACTCAAGGTGCTATAGGTGAAGTGATCCATGAAGTTACAGCTAAATTGATATTCACATGAGAGTAGCATCAGACCCTCCATTCTACTTGAGATCATTTCTGAAACATTACATTCCACATATCCCGCATCAAATTCTATACAAACACAGAGCAAGATACACTGAAGTAGTAGTGTTTGAGAAATCAGGAAGTAGGGAAACTGCATAATTTTTTTTAATGAGGCCCAAACCATTTTTATGAAATTATGTTTTTTAAAGACAACGTCTTTAAAAACATCTTCATGCACAAGCTGAGGACATATGCACTAGATAAGTGGATAGCAATGGGGCTCAGACAGGCTCAGAAGGTTGTGTTCAGTGCCACAAAGTCAAAACGGACACCAGTCTAGTACTATCTAACATGGTCATAAATTACCTTGATGATGGGGTGGATTGCACACCAGTAAAGACTGCACATGATACCAAAATGGGAGGAGGGACTGATACATCAGAGAGCCATCCTGCCAGTCAGAGTGATCTGAACAGGATGGAGAAATGAGCCAAGAAGGACATCATAAAGTCCAACAAAGCCAAGTACAAAGAGAATAACCCCATATTCTAACACCAGTTCTAGCTGAAAATCAGCTTTGTAGAAAAGGGCCTGGAGATCCTGGTGGACAAGCTGAACATGAGCCAGCAAAGTACCACTGCGGCAGAGAATGTCAATGGTATCCTGGGCTACATTAGCAAAAGCAGTGACAGCAGGTCAAAGGAGGTGATTCTTCCCTCTACTCAGGACTGATGAGACCACATGTGTAGGGATGTATTCAGTACTGGGATTCCCAAAACAAGAGAGACATGGACACACTGGAACAAATCCTACAAGGAACCACTAGGATAACTAAAAGACTAGAGCATCTGTATTACAAGGAGAAGCTAAGGGAGCTGGAGAAGAGAAGGCTTGGCTGAATTGATGAATATAAATATTTGATGTAAGGGACTAACAAAGACAAAGTCAGTCTTCTCCTAGTACACAGTGAAAGGACAAAAGAAGTCGGCACAAACTGAAATACATGGAATTCCATTTAAAATTTTTTAAAATACTTTTTTTGCCTGCTAGAGTGACTGAAAATAAGAATGGGTAATCTAGACAGGTTTCCACATTTCCTTCCTTGGAAATTTCAGACCCTGACTGGACAATATCCTGGACAGCCTGCTCTAGCTAATCATGCATTGAGCATGGGAATTGAACTAGACCATCTCCAGAGGTGCATTCCAACCTCAGTTAATCTGTGGTTCTGTGGCTAAGTGTTGAAGTGAAGGCTTCAGATCAATTCTTTCAAATGGCTCTAAAATACTCTAAAAAATATATACATAACTATTGGTGTCCATGAGAACAGTTGCAAGTGTCAACAATAACATGGCATTATGGGATATTAATGTTTGGGATATGGGATATTAAAGCTGACCAAGCTGTATGCGATATATTCCTCACTAAGTTCAAAGGTGCCCCACATGCCATTTGAAACAGCTAGTTTCAGGCTTGATGACTGGGACATTATAAGTTTGTTCTTCTATTTTACCTAGCATTAAATCTAGCTCTAATGTGAGGAGGTGTAGACAACATGACTGTTAAAACAATGACAGCCAGCATGGTTCTGGCTGCTTTACCCCTCCTACCACTGCCATGAAGTGATGATGTTATCCATAGGTTTGTGCCCAGTGCACATGGCTGTCCTGGTTTCAGTTAGGACAGTTATTTTTCCTCCTAGCAGCTGGTAGGGTGCTATGTTTTGGATTAGAATGAGAAGAGTGCTGTTAACATGCCGATGTTTTAATTGTTGCAGAGCAATGCTTACACTAAGCCAAGGACTTTTCAGCTTCTCGCTCTGTCCTGCCAGTGGGCAGGCTGGGGGTGCAGCAGGAGCTGGGAGGGGACAGACCCAGGACAGCTGACCCAAACTGGCCAAAGGGGTATTCCATACCATCTGACGTCGTGCTGAACAATATATAGGGGTGGCTAGCCGGGGTGGGGGGGGCGGCTGCTTGGCATAGGCTGGGCATCGGTCAGCGGGTGGTGAGCAATTGCATTGTGCATCACTTGTTTCGTACACATTATTATTAGTAGTACTATTATCATTATCATTATTTTCCTGTCTTAATAAACTGTCTTTATCTCAACTCACAGGCTTCACTTTCCCGTTTCTCTCCCCAGAGAGGGAGGGGGGAGGGTGAGTGAACGGCTGTGTGGTGTTTAGCTGCTGACCAGTTTAAACCCCAACAATGGCCAATAAGCACAGAGAGCTGGAATCCACACAAAGGTCTTAATTACATAGTTAATTAAATAATTCTGCAGAACTGTGTGCTTGGTGATCTTTTGCAAAGCAAGTACACCTCTGACTTGAATCAGTGTTATTTATATACAGATAACTTGTAAAACATTATTTCTGGCTACTTTTGATACTTTTTTTTTCGGGGGGGGGAGGGTGTTGTGGACAATGACACCAAATTCCACATTTCCATATATTTGCATTTTTATGTGTGTTTTTGAATATGTTAATTACCCTTAATCGCAGAATGTTAGGGATTGGAAGGGACCCTGAAAGATCATTTAGTACAATGCCCCTGCCGGAGCAGGAAAACCTAAATCACGTCACACAGCAACACGTCCAGATAGGTTTTGAAAATCTCCTGAGAAGGAAATTCCACAACCCCCCTGGGCAGCCTGTTCCAGTGTTCTCTCACCCTCACCATAAAAAACTTTTGGCTTATATTTAAGCAGAACTTCCTACGTTCCAGCTTGCACCCATTGCCCCTTGTTCTATCATTGGGTGTCACCAAGAAGAGCCTGGCTCCATCCTCCTGACACTCACCCTTTACATATTTATAAGTGTTAATAAAGTCACTCCTTGGTCTCCTCTTCTCCAGGCTAAAGAGACCCAGCTCCCTCAGCCTTTCCTCATTAGGGAGATGCTCCACTCCCTTAATTGTTCTCATGGCTCTGCACTGGACTCTCTCAAGCAGTTCCCTGTCCTTCTTGATCTGAGGGGCCCAGAATTGTTCACAGTATTCTAGATGTGGTCTCACTAGGGCAGAGTAGAGGGGGAGGAGAACCTCTCTCGACCTACTAACTGCACCCCTTCTGATACACCCCAGGATACCATTGGCCTTATTGGCCACAAGGTCACAGTGCTGGCTCATGGTCATCCCTCTGTCCACCAGGATCCTCAGGTCCCTTTCCTCTTCACTGCTTTCCAGCAGGGCAGTCCCTCAGCAAATAATATGATGGAGAGTGGCCTAGCAATGACTTCCACCAGCACCCTCAGCACCCGCAGATGCATCCCATCAGAACCCATGGACTTATAGATGTCCAGCTTGCTTAATCGGTCCGTAACCCAGCCCTCATCAACTAAGGCAAACTCCTTTATTTTGACTTTGTCTGGGACCTCAGGGGCATGGGGCTCCTCAGGAGAGCCTCTGGGATTATAGACAAAGAAGGCATTCAGTAACTCCACCTTCTCTTTATCTTCTGTCACCAGGGCACCCACCTCATTCATTAGTGGGCCTAAATTGCCTCTAGTATTAGTTTTATCTGCAATGTATTTGAAGAAGCCCTTTCTGTTGTCCATGACCCCTCTTGCACAGTTTAATTCTAAGGAGGCCTTAGCTTTCCTAGTTGCCTCCTTACATTCTGACAACAGCCTTATATTCCTCCCAAGTGGCCAGCCCCTCCTTCCATGATTTGTAGAATCTCTTCTTCCACTTGAATCTGCCCTGTTTAACCATGTAGGTCTCCTGGCTCTCTTTCCTGCCTGTTGCTTCTGTTCTTTAGCTCGGAAGAAGCAGTCCTTGAATGCTAACCAGCTATTTGGGCTCCTTTTCCTTCAAGTACCTTGTCCCATGTGATTTCCCTTAGCATATGCTTGAAAAGGCCAAAGTCAGCCCTACTGAAGTCCAGGGTTGCGATTCTTCTTGGTACTCTGTTCCTGCCACATGAAATCCTAAACTCCACCATCTCATGGTCACTGCAACCAAGGCTGCCCTCAACCTTCAATGCTTCAGCCAGCCCTTCCTTCGAGATGCAGCAGCGCTCCTCTCCTAGCTGGCACATCCACCATTTGCATCAGGAAGTTATCATCAATACACTGAAGGAACCTCCTGGACTGTGGATGGCTGGCTGAGTAGGCCTTCCAGCAAATGTCAGGGTAGTTGAAATCCCCCACAATAACCAGGGCCTGTGATTGCAAGGCTGCTATCAGCTGCCTGTAGAAGGCCTTGTCAACTTCCTCATTCTGATCTGGTGGCCTGTATCAGACACCCACAACAGTATCCCCCATGCCAGCCTACCCCTTAATTCTCACCCACAGACTCTCAACTCACTCCTCATCTCCCCCTGGACATCCTCCCTTTCACGTAAAGAGCAACTCCGCCACCTCGTTTTGCTGGCTGGTCTTTCTTGAGGACATACCTATCCATGACCACATTCCAGTCATGTGAGCTGTCCCATCATGTCTGTTATTGCCACTAGATCATAGTCTTCTGACCGAACATGGATTTCTAATCCCTCTTGCTTATGCCCCATGCTACATGCATTGGTGCACAGGCACTTCAGGGAGTGAGCTGAGCACACCAATTTCACCCTAGGGAGGTCTCCCGTTTTTCACCACTGCTAGAGTGCTGCCCCACCGGTGAAAGACCAGCTACAACCCCCTCTCCCTTCAGATTTAGTTTAAAGCTTTCCAAATGAACCCTGCTAATTCCTGTCCTGGAACCCTTTTGCCCCTGTGACTTTTCCCACATATTATTGCCAGGCCTGGTGTCTTATAAAACCAGCTATTATCAAAGAACCCAAAGCCCTGCCTGTAGCACCAGTCACACAGACAACCATTTATGGACTGGATCCTTCTATTCGGCCCACATCATCACCCCAGAACGGAAGGAGGGAAGGGAAAATGACTTGTGCTCCAGACTCTTTCACCAACCATCCCAAGGCCTTGAAATCTTTCTTCATTCCCCTCAGACTACAGGATGTGGCTTCCTCCCCACCTATCTGGAAGATCAGTAGCAGGCAGTAGTCTGTTGAGCACATCAGGCTGGGGAGTGTCCTGGTGATATCCCTGATCTGGGCTCCAGGGAGACTACAGACTTCCCTTCGATGACAGTCAACTCTGCATATCAGGCCCTCTGTTCCTCTCAGAAGGGAATCTCCTACTACAGTTACCCTTCTTTCTTTCTTTTTGAAGGCAATCTTGAGGCAGTGTCAACTGCCTCTTCCTGTGTGACCTTGTAGGCAGGCCTTCCACCATATCCTCACCTACCTCTCCTTCAAGATCCAGGGCCTCAAACCTATTACAGAGGGGCACCTGGGGAAGCGAGGTAGATAGGGAGGGGGGTTGCCCGCAGCGCCGAACTGGGACTTTTTGGTCCCTCCTCATCTTTTTGGTCCCCTCTCTCTGCCTGACAGCGACAGGACAGGGGCTGTCCTGGGCCGCCCCTGGCAAAGCAAGGGCCTGAGATCTCCCTGTAACGCATGGTCAGGTGCTGCAGCTGCACCAGCTCCAAGGCAGCCATTCTTGACTACTTAAATAATGTATGGCGTTTATTAATGTATGCCCTGTAATGGGGAAAAGGTTACCATAGGTCAGTCTGGAATCTTCCTTTAGTTGTTTTCCTCCTTCCAGTTTTCTAGCTTTCATCTCTTCTCTCTATTGCTTCTGCTTGCTAAAGGCTACCAGTTTCCCTGTATTCTTCAAGGTTTCCTTGTTTTCTTCAGCTTAAGACTACTTAAGGCTAATAAGATTCAAATTAAATCAAAAAAGTAGGAAATCAAAAGTAGTCCAAAGAAAATAGAGATCTGAAATCTTCAGCCCTGAACTGGGTGAACTTGACAAGGTTTTGGTAGTGGAGGAGGCTGTAAAGGAAGCTTCTGTGACAAGAGACCAGGAGCTGGCACCATGTCAGCTGGTTCTAGCTGGCTCTGCTAGCAGGGGCCTGCTGTTGGCCGAAGCTCAGCAAATAAATGCTGGTTGCACCTCTGTGAAAGCATCATTAAGAAAGGGAAAAATGCTGCAGAGCAGCAGCTGGGAGAGAGGAGTGAGAAAATGGAGGAGAAACAATCCTGTAGACCCCCAAGGTCAGTGAAGGAGGGGGAGGAGGTGCCTGGAGAAGATGCTTCTGGTTCAAAGTTGCCCTGCAGCCTATGGAGAGGTCCCTAGTGGAGCAGGCCGTCCCCCTGCAGCCCATGGGTCCCACATGGAGCAGATCTCCACGCTGCAGCCCATGGAGGAGCCCCCAGTGGAGCAGGTGGATGTGGCCTGGAGGAGGCTGCGGCACATGGAGAACCCCCGCAGGAACAGGCCCTGGGCCGGAGCTGCAGCCTGTGGAGAGGAGACCACGCAGGAGCAAGGGGTCTGGGAAGAGCTGCTGACTATGGGGGACCTGTGCTGGAGCATTTTGCTCCTGGGGGATGGACCCCGTGGTACAGAGCCATGTGGGAGTAGTTCTTGAAGAGCTGCTGACTGTGGGCAGCCCCCGCAGGATCAGTTTGAGATAGATGGCCTCCCACGGGACCCCTCATTGGAGCAGAAGAGAATGACCATGAAGGAGCAGTGGATACAAAGTGTCAGTGACTGACCGCAGCCTCCATTCCCCATTTCCCTGAACCACTTGGGGGGATGAGAGAGAAGAGGATGAATGAAAGAGTTGTTTTTTTGTTTGCTTTTAGTTTCTCACTGTTGTTAGTAGGCAATACATTACATTAATCTCCCTTTTGCTGAGTGTGTTTTGCCCATGATGGTAATTACTGAGTTATCTCACTTTTGTTGTCTTGATTCATGAGCTTTTTCCTTCCTATTGCCTCCCTGTCTTGCTGAGGTGGAGTGAGAGCAGCTGAGTGGGCGCACAAAAGCCAGGCAAACTTAACCTACTACAAGCTGTCATTCAGATGGCTCTGTTGTGCCCACCTCCCAACAGTCCAACAACAAATATCTGAAAACACAATTCTTCAAAATTCACAAACCCTGCTGTGAGAAAGAAGAGGGATCAATTAATATCCCTCATGTATAAGCACATCAGCTGGGATGCTGTTGGCCTTGCACTGTAATACTGTAAGTGAGAAATAACCCTGACCACAAATTTTAGCAAATGCTGCTTTGAAATTCACTCCAATTGACCAGGTGATGTAAAGTTCATCTACCTATTTACCTCACAGCAACTCTACTGTGTATATGCTCGAGTTGGATGGAGGAAAAAGACAGTGCTGGTCAGAAGTACCCTTGTTTCTCACCCACACAGCAGAGGCTGAGGAAATGGAGCATTTCCTATTTTTCATGAAACTAAATTTTTATGGCAAACAAAATAATGAAAGGCTTAATAACCACTTGAGATTAGTATACTGGTACAATTGCCTTAAAACTGCTTAATAGTTCAGGGCAAGAAGCTGTATAATATGCAAAAATAAAGAACACAGTGATGACTGTGAAAGACTTTAATGTGTTGCATGTAAGTTGAGAAACTATCACATCTTTTTCAAGATTGCAAGAAAGAAAAAATTTAATGTCCAGGGAAATCCAAGTAAACATTAGTGCTGTTAATTGTTATTCTGTCCTTCAGAAAATCTAGAAACCTAACTCTAAAAAAAAGTTAAGCAGCATAGCATTTTACTTACATAGGTTATAAATGTTCCAGTCCAAACGATTCAGTCTCTCAAGGATAAGATTTCCATTTAGAGATCGAGGATTAACTTCCAATGAATCATGTCTTCCCTTTCTTTGATCTTGCAATAAGTGCACAAGATAACAGACAAAACCTGCATTCATGATTAACAGTGCAACTTTATGCGGTCTTCTCCACGGTGCCATTATAAGTGTAGAGAAACTCTAGGTTCTGCTGGCAGAAGATTGTACCTGGTTCTAGGTCCGCACTGAGTCTTCCTCTTAGATTTCCTGTTTCAAATGCCTCTCAGTCAAATAGAAACAAGGACTGCTCAGAAGTAATTAACTGAGTCTAATGAGTCATGGAACTGATGGTAATAAAGTACAGCTTAAAGGTGTTCTCTCATTCATGCTCTTATGCAACTGTACACATTACCACTGTCAGAGAAAGAATGCAGTTCACTGAGTGCTTACCAGGAAGGATGCTGTCTGAGCAGGGCTGTTGCATATATATGTCAAAGTCTGTTGTGCAACAAAGCACATGATCACACAAGGAAGTCTGGAATAAAATATGAGCCACTTCAATATTTCCTGGTCATTATCAGCTAGAAATGTTATATACTATATATAATTAAAGCACACTATGAGATTAGCATGTGTACACCTGGATGGCATACAAATTCTGCAGCTGAATTTTTTCATATGTAGCCAATTCACCAAAAAGATATGATTTTCAGCAGAGTAATCAGTTCAGGACATTAGCTCTATCTTGCTCTCGTCTTTACAGAAAAAAGCAATAATCCTCTGAGTTCCACCAGAAATGCAAGCAGCTGCTTTAGTGACTATCTTCCAGGCAAGGAGAGGTGACTGACTCCATGTGAACAGAGCAGGCAAACAGGGTGTGGCATGGCAGTTGGCACTGCAGGGAGAGCCCAACCAGGGAGAGATGGTATCCACCCAACAGAAGGCAATGGCCTCTTGGAGTTTGGCACCCACCACATCCAATGCAGCCTCCCAGACAGAGCTGGGGGGGGAACATGCTGCCACTCAGGTGTCAAGCTGCCAAGTGTGCCCTTCTCTTATGTCAGTACAGGATGGCAGCAGTGAGAACATCTGTGGGAGATGTGACCAGGTTGAAGAACTGCTTTGCCAGGTGGCAAAGCTTCGGGAGGAGGTGGGCAGGCTGAGGAGCATCAGGAAGTCCGAGAAGGAGATTGAGTGGTAGGGTAGAGCTCTGCCACCCCTGAGACAGGCTCCTCAGCCAGCCACTATACAGTAAATTAAGTTTCCCTTACCCCCTCACCGCCAGGCAGAGGAAGGGATCTAAGAGGCAAGGGGAAGTCAAAAGCAGGTTCTTGTTCGGCACAGCAGGCGAACCCTCCTGCTGCATACGTCACCTTCCCAGGTGCCCCTACGCAACAGTTATGAGGCTCTGGAACTGGGAACTGGATGGTCAGGCAAATGATGTGGGCAAAGGTCCATTCATGTTGGGGAAGTTGCCCAGGGCGAGTCAGTATATGCCCTACACAACAACAACCCCCACCAAGAAATAAAAAAAAAAAAGAAGGATTATAGTCATAGGGGACTCATAGGGGACTCCCTTCTGAAGGTAACAGAGGGCCCAATTTGTGGTCCAGACCTGACCCACAGGGATAGGGAACTCTGCTGTCTCCCTGGGGCTTGGGTAAGAGATGTCACTTAGAAAGTCACTTGCTTGGTACAGCTCTCTGATTATTACCCCTTATTGTTTATTTCACATTGGCAATGATGAGATAGCAAAGAAAAGTCCAACAGTGATCAAAAGGGACTAAGGGACTTCAGGGCTTTGGGTCTATTGGTTGAAATATGAGATGCACAGGTAGTGTTTTCCTCTATCCTTACAGTAGTGGGGATCAATACTGAAAGGAACAGGCAGGCCCAGGAGATGTGGTTCTGAGGCTGGTGCCACCGATGCAGTTTTGGGTTTCTAGATCATGGGAAGGTCTACATGACACTGAGCATACTGGTTCCTGATAAGGAGCACCATTCTCAGAGGGGGGGAAAATGATTTTGCCCAGGAGTTAGCAGAGCTGATTGATAGGGCTTTAAACTAGATTTGAAGGGGGAAAGGGGCAAAAATAGACCACACTAGTGATAAACTGTGGGACTGCATGCCAAAAATTGAGGGACTGTGTGCTAGTAAGACCCTTCAGTCTGCCCCATGAGGAGCTGGGTTCAGTGAATCATAGAATCATAGAATATCCTGAGTTGGAAGGGACCCTTAAGGATCATCAAGTCCATCTCCTGACACCGCACAGGTCTACCCAAAAGTTCAGACCATGTGACTAAGTGTACAGTCCAATCTCTTCTTAAATTCAGACAGGCTCGGTGCTGTGACAACTTCCCTGGGGAGCCTGTTCCAGTGAAGTGAACAAGTGAAGCAGATCTTAAATGTTTCTATACAAATGCACAAAGCATGAGAAAAAAAGCAAGAGGAGATAGAAGCCTTGGCCCAGTCCCAGAGCTACAACATCACTGGCATAAGCAAAACATGGTGGGAAGAAGCCTGTGGCTGGTGTGTTGTGATGGATGGTTACAGGCTCTTCAGAAGGGACAGGAAGGGCAGGTGAGGCAAGATGATGATGCTCTATATAATGTAGGCACTGGACTGTATGGAGCTTGCAGTCGTCAACAATGGGGTTGAGAGCTTCTGGATATGGATCAAAGGACATGAAAATAAAGGGGTCCATCAGTGCTGGTCAGTTTTTAAGCACCACCTCCTAAGAGCATAGGAACAGGCAATTCCAAAATGTCAGAAGTCAAGCTGGAGAGACAGAAGGCTGGCTTGGCTGAGCAGAGATCTTCATGATTTTCTTTGTTCAGAAAAACAAAGTGGATGGCCACTGGAAGTGAGGTTGGAGAACATGGTGTACTAGGTCTGGCTGGGATGTTAACTTTCCCTGCAGCAGCCCATACAGTGCTGTGCTCTGCACTTGTAGCTAGGACAACAGTGGTATCACACCAGTGTTTTGTCTGCTACTGAGCAGTTCTGGCACAGCATCAGGACTCTCTCTAACCTTCCCAGGGGGTGGGCAAAAAGTGAGAAAGGAACATCACCAGGGCAGCTGACCTAAACCAACCAAAGGGATATTCCATACCATATGATGTCACACAGCAATAAAAGGTGGAAAAAGGAAGAAGAGGGGAGGGGTGGGCTCTCACGAAAATGTCTGTCCTGAACAATGGCTACATGCACTGAGGCCCTGCTTCAAGGATGTGGTCTAGCATCACTCATTTGTGGGAAGTAGAGAGTAATTTCTTTCCTCTGCACTTCCATACAGCCTTTACTTTTTTTTTTTTCCCTCCCTTTTCTCCTTTCCCTTTTTTCCCTTTAGTTAAATTGTTTAATTAATAATAATCTTTCCTTAATAATTATTTTTCACTTTAATTAAATTATCCTTATCTTAACCCGTGAGTTGTTCTTTCCTTTACTTCTTGCCCTCCTTTTCTAAGGAGGGGGAGTGAGAGAGTGGTTGTGGTGGAGTTCAGCTGCCTAGCACGGTAAAACCACCACACATGGGAGGACTGCAGGGGTGCTGCTCGCCTTTGTAGAGAGAGAGAATCAAGGCAGCCAAAGCTCAATTATAGCAGAAGCTTGCCAGCAGTGTGGGGGACAACAACAACAACAAAAAAGCTTTTTAAAAGTACGTTACTGGGAAAAGGAGGACCAGAGCAAACATTGGTCCGATACTTGATGAGGATGGTCACCTAAACAATAGGGCCATATACAAAGCAGAGACATTTAATGCATTTTTCACCTGTCTTCAACAGGAGTGATGGGCCCTGGGACCCCAGCTGCCCTGAGTTGAAGGACCATGACTGTGAGAATGATAAACTCCCAGTTAACCCCAGACTTGTACAGGATTTGCTGCTCCACCTGGATGCATATAAGTCCATGGGGCCTGATGAAATTCATCTCAGAGTACTCAGAGAGCTGTCTGATGTCATCACAGGACTCCTCTCAATTATTTTTCAATGGTATTGGGAATCCAGATCCCAGTTGACTGGAAGCTGGCAAATGTGGTCCCAGTTTTTAAGAAGGGCAAGAAAGAAGATCCTGGCAATTATAGGCCTGTCAGTCTCACTTCAGTGCCTAGTAAAATTATGGAGAAGATTATTCTTGGAGTTACTGAAAAACATCTGAAGGACAGCACAGTCATTGGTCAGAGCCAACACGTGTTTGCTAGGGGAAGGTTATGTCTAACAAACTTAATTTCCTTTTACAAGAGTACCCAACTAGTTGACCAAAGGAAATCAATCAATGTAATCTTTCTGGATTTCAGTAAAGCTTTCAATACTGTCTCTCACAGCGTCAGGACAAAATGACCAGAATACAGTTAGATAAAAGCATAATGAGATGGATGAACAATTAGCTGATGGGTCGGGCTCAGAGGGTTCTTGTAAATGGGATTACATCAGGCTGGCGGCCAGTCATGAATGGGGTTCCCACTTCAGTCTTCTTCAGTGTTTTCATTAACAATTTGGATGAAGGACTTGAAGGTTTTTTGAGCAAGTTCATGGATGATACCAAATTGGGTGGAGCTGTTGACTCCATCGAAGATAATGAGGCCTTGCAGAAAGATCTGGACAAATTAGAGAGCTTGGCTATCAGCAACAATATGGAGTTTAACAAGAGCAAGTGCCAGATTCTGCACCTGGGAAGTGGCAACTGTGAATATATGTAGACTTTGGGAACCCAGGAGTTGGACTCAATGATCCTTGTAGGTCCCTTCCAACTCAGATGTTATATAATTCTATGAGTTACTTTGAGTCCATCCATTAGCTGAAAACAGCTTCTTTCAGGTGTAGAAAACTTCCCAGAAGTCTCTCAATGTCCTGGAGCAGTGAGCTGTCATAGTTTCTAAGAGCTGATGTAACAGTGTGGGACAGGAGAGATTTTTCCATGTCTTCTGAAAGCCATCAATAACTACTGCTTTCTTCCAAGAACTTTGCTAACACTAGACAGCCTCTGCAGCCTCATTTTGCATGTTGCATTTGAATTACATGGCTGAATTAGAGAATGGAGAATGCCTAACTAGTGAGCTCACCTTCATATTCAGACTGCATAATGATAACATTCATAACAGCACGTTGTATCTTTCCATATAAATGTTAAAGTGTGTGCTAATATATTTCTATTGGTTGGTTTATTTGATTTTTCTTATTTAATTTCAAACAGTGTAATGACACTTTACAAACCTACTCCCTTTAAATTAAGCACTGAAATTGTTTTCAATTGGATTAGAGGTTGATATCACATAATAGCACATTATTTACCTATTTGCACTGCATACACTGCATTATTTCATCTTTTTTATCATTGTCCTGGTTTCAGTTAGGACAGTTATTTTTCCTCCTAGTAGCTGGTAGGGTGCTATGTTTTGGATTAGGATGAGAAGAGTGCTGATAACATGCTGATGTTTTAATTGCTGCAGAGCAATGCTTACACTAAGCCAAGGACTTTTCAGCTTCTCGCTCTGTCCTGCCAGCGGGCAGGCTGGGGGTGCAGCAGGAGATTGGAGGGGACAGACCCAGGACAGCTGACCCAAACTGGCCAAAGGGGTATTCCATACCATCTGACGTCATGCTAAACAATATATAGGGGTGGCTAGCCGGGGTGGGGGGGGCGGCTGCTTGGCATAGGCTGGGCATCGGTCAGCGGGTGGTGAGCAATTGCATTGTGCATCACTTGTTTCGTACGCATTATTATTAGTAGTACTATTATCATTATCATTATTTTCCTGTCTTAATAAACTGTCTTTATCTCAACTCACAGGCTTCACTTTCCCATTTCTCTCCCCCATCCCAGAGAGGGAGGGGGGAGGGTGAGCGAACGGCTGTGTGGTGTTTACTGCCAGCCGGGTTAAACCACAACAATCATTCTACACACTCTCCACTTATATATATGCTATACAGCACTGTTATCTATATGAACTGCACATTCCATTCCCCAGACTATTTACCAGTGAGTTTTTCTCAGCAAAACCACCAGAATTTCTCTCCAGTACAACAGAGTAGAAATCCCACCACAGTCTTTTCCAGGTCCCATACCAATAAGGTGTTCAAAAATTCCTTATTTACCTGTGCTTGCATCAACCACTTCCTTCTTCTCAAGTTTATCACAAAACATTAGAACTGAGTCATACATCCTTCTGTGTACTTCAAACATAAGAAAGCAATTCTGTATCATGGGGTTTAAGTCTGCTTTAATTCAATAAATACAAAATAAATACAATTTAAATACTATATAGGAAAATACTTTGTATCTTTTCTATATTTTTCAGCTCTTCAAAGACAATATCTTTGCACCACTTCAAGAACACCTACAAAATAAGCAAAGTTTCTATTGGAATTGGGTTCTCACACCACTTATGCACTTCTGGAAAAATTAAAATTCTGTTAAAAGGAAGAGGTCATAAGCGTCTGACTTACATAAGGCTTTAGGATACATACAACAGCACAGTAATGCTGGAATGTTAAAATGGAGAAGAAAAATCAGGGCCATTTCAAAAGTCCTGAACAAGTTGAGTCTCACTTAGCCAAAGGAGCTCTATTTGATTCTTCTGTTGCCTCTGAACTATCAGTTGGGATTGCTGTTAAAAATGCAACTGCTCACATGTAGAATGTAATTACTTTCAAACTCACATAACTCTGGGGAAGAAAAACATGGATAAAGGACAAACAGTTCCAAGAAGCTACGGAGTTTGTTTCCTGGTTCAGGTTTTTGACTCTTTCCAGTTCTGCCACAAAGGGCAGAACTGGAAAGGGCTCAGCACTAATTATCATTGTCCATCAAATGATCTTCCATGTTGTATTTGTGAGAAATAGGCACAATTTCAAGTCCTCTGACACCACAGTCCTCTAATGGCCAGGAAGAACTGACTAAAAGCTTCTCCCTAAGGATGTCTCACTTGGAACTTTAGAAAGATCCTTACGGCAGAGAATGAAAAAGCTGATTTTTTTCACAGTTCCAAAAACATTCTGCATTCCTCAGTATCCTCCCATAGTATCTGATTTTTATCTTTTCTTTCTATCAGAAAGTTTTGTGATCTTAAACAGCTATGGCATCTCACCTTATATAGAGCATTAGTCAAATGACTACCTCATACTTTTAGTAAGTTAAGTTGCAAAGCAGTCAATTGTGGTGGTTTTACTCGGGTGGGCAGCCAACTTCCACCATGGCCGCTCTCTCACTCCACCTCCTCAAAGAGGAAGTGGGAGAAAATATGAAACAAAGAGCTCAAGGTTTGAGATAAGGATGATTTAATCAAAGGGAAAAGGGAGAGGGAAAAAAAAAAAAAAAAAAAAAAGGAAAGAAAATAAAGAAAAGGGAAAAAAAAAAAAGCGAAGGCCGTGCAGAAGCACAAAGAGAGAGAAGCAGTTACTCTCTATTTCCCATTAGTGAGCGACATTCAGCCACATCCTGGGAAGCAGGGCAATACACATAGCGGTTGTTCTGGAGGACAGACACTTCCACCATGAGAGCTGCCACCCCTCACCCCCCATTCCCCTTTCCCACCTTTTATTGCTGTGTGATGCCACATGGTATGGAATATCCCTTTGGCAGACTTGGGTCAACTGCCCTAGTGATGTCCCCTCCCCACCTCTTGCCCACCCCCAGCCTGCTGGCTCTGGGGGTTTGGAGAGAGTCCTGATGCAGTGCCAGTATTGCTCAGCAGTAGACACAATACTGGAGTGATACCAATGCTGTTCTAGCTACAAGTGCAGAGCACAGCACTGTATGGGCCATTGCATGGAAATATAACTCCATCCCAGCCAGACCCAAAATATCAATTTAAAGGCAAGGCATGATATATGACTTGGGGGCACTCAGTGCCTGGAATGATTTAACGTAGTAACTCCAAGTTATGATCTCACCCAACACTGAGCTATTACAACTGCCTTGTTTCTACACATTAACAAATAAAATGTGGCCTGTATTCCACAGCAAAGTCTTTCTGACCTTATTTAGCAAGTACATTTTCCCCACGTTTAGATCTCCTGAAAAACAGTGTAATGTATCATCAAAAATATATATATTTCTTTGAATTCTGTTAATGTTGGATAGATGAGTGGGATTTTCTTGAAATATTAAGAACAGAGGCCCTGGAAAATAACCCTGCAGAGCTGTGATAATGAAAAGTTTTAAGGTTACTATTATATGTGTATGATAATATGATTATGCAGAATAAACAACTCTAAATAGCAGGATAACACCCCACAATAGTTATTACCATCCACATACCTGCAATTCAGTTTGAGCTACTTCACAAAGTATTTGAATCCTAAAATACATATATAATGAGTTTCTGGTCACAACATAGACATTTCCAATTACCATCAGCTAGAAGAACCGTGAACCTAGAAAAAACAGAAAGGTGTTAGTAGGTCTTCCAGCTACCGGAACCCACAAAAAAACATTTTGATGTGTCTTTTTGTTTTCCTAAACACATTCTCCTTTCCACACAGAAATTTTCCCCAAGGGGAGGATAAAAATGCAGGCTCGGTCCTTTATCTATCTGCTTGATGTTGATTTATGGACAACGAGTGGCTGACTTGTTTTTTATTAATTAATATAATAATTAGTGAAGTAAGCCATTAAATATTGAGATAAATCTAAAGTAAATTAGACTGCGAAAGCCATTTTTGGATTTTTAAGAAAACATAAGAAAAACATGGAAGTATTAGAGGGAGTCCAGAAGAGGGACACAAGGATGATCAGGGGGTTGGAGCACCTCTCCTGGGAAGACAGGCTGAGGGAGTTGGGGTTGTTCAGCCTGGAGAAGAGAAGGCTCCAGGGAGACTTTATAGCGGCCTTTCTGAAACTAAAGGGGGCCTACAGGAAAACTGGGGAGGGATTTTTTGTCAAAAAGTGAAGTAATAGGACAAGAAGCAATGGCTATGAAGTGAGATTTAGATTACGTATTACGATGAAATTCCATTCTATGAGGGTCGTGAGGCATGGTGAGTCACTGGAATGGGTTGCCCAGAGAAGCTGTGGATGCCCCATCCCTGGAGGTGTTCAAGGCCAGGCTGTATGGGGCCTTGGGCAACCTGGTCTGGTGGGAGGTGTCCCTGCCCATGGCTGGGGTGTTAAAACTGGATGATCTTCAAGGTCCCTTCCAACCCAAACCATTATGTGATTCTATGATTGTCACTGCAGGAGCTAAAAAAAAAAAAAAAAAAAAAAGAAAAAAAAAAAGTACTTCATAAATGTGAAGATACAGACACACATACCAGTCTGTCCTGTGATGCTATCAAACTCCTTGTCTAAGCATAGTGCTCAGTGAGGGTCTCTCTATTCTGTGTGCATTTGTGCCCTTGGATGTCTAAATGCCAGCAATTGTAGATTACAGGTGAGAGGGCCTGTGTGTCTCTGTTTCCAACAACTGAAGAGACTAGACTAAGTGAAATCAAGTCTCAGAAACTAAATTGGGGACCTGGAGATCATCTCAAGCTGATAAGTAAATCTCTCTTTCCTACCTAAAATCTATTAAAGGCTGAAGTGGCAAACTTTAAAAATTCTGCTTAGCTGCCATCTAAATCCAGAGACACCTAAACACAGCAGTAGTATCTCTGTGGTGGGGAGCAGCAGGTTGAAGCTGGAAACAAAATATGAATCCCAGCATCAAATTAGATTATTAGCTTGGGTGGGTTTTTTTTGTTTTGTTTTTTTTTTAAATCATTCCAGTTTTACTTTTTTTTCATAAACACTGTTTAAAAAGATAAAAGCATTTTTAGTAAGCATACAGATTATGTTTTTGTCAAAAAAAAATTATGGAAAATTATGGAAATCCAAGAAAGAAGCCTTTCTTTATTTTTCAGGACACAAATAGTACTAGAAAAGATGACAAATTCATCCTGGGAAAGAAAAAAAAAGCTAGCAAGAGATTACAGATTTTGTTGCAAAATCTGTAGACGGTGGTACAGAAAATGAACAAGGGCCAACAAATTAACTATAGTGTAAAATGCCAGGAAGAAAGGCGTAGAAGATCAAGGTTCCCACACCACCATATACAGGGATGTAACAGCTTGGATGTAAGAGCTTCCTTGCTGTGAACTCCACTAAGATCACAACTGAAATATGCCAAATTTATTACACAGCATGTTTTACTAACATAAAAAAGACAATCAGAGGGAATGGAAGAAAAAATAAAAAAAAAAAAGGAAAAAAAAAAAAGCACCTACTGCGCATGATGGGTCTAGGCAAGGCAAATGAACAAATACAGATAGCCTAAATACCTACACCAAAGATAAAGACACAGCTAATGTTCTGCAAAAGCAGTGACTGCAGGTACAGACCTGTTTTCTAGCACAACAAAATGGAAACGGGGTGAAAGAGGTAAATGCACAGGGTTAGAAATATCTTGTCAAGTAGTACAAGCATACTACAATAGTATTTTAACAAGTGATTGAACATTGTGGTTTGTTTTTTGTTGTTTTGTTGTTGTTGTTTTTGGTTTTTGTTTGTTTTGTTTTTTTAAAATACTTAATATGTGTTTAAAGGTGTGGACAAAATATATTTTGGGTAATGGGAGTGGTTTCTGCACGGCTTGGATGTACAGAGTGGGGACGGGAGAGAGGAGGCAAAAGCTGTACTATTCCACTTTCTTTCAGGGTCAAATAATGATCCTTTGCTGGTCTTGTATTGCAGCACAGTACCACTGTGATACACTGAAGAAAGGAGAGAGGGAGATTATTAGATTCTTTCTAAGATGCAGAATTTCTGGAGTTTGCTAGTAAGCACATTTGACACCCTCCACTGCTAACAAGGAAACACTGAGCAAAACACCCATACAGCTGAAGGCTGCAGCATTTCTGCCACCATCTGCAGCAAACTCAAGAATGCTTACCTACCATGGTAGAAAACGAGCAGCTTACAGGGCAGGCTCCAATGAACACCAGTAGGCTTCTAGCATGAGGAAGGACAGTCAACTGGAACTGGAGCAGAAAGAGATGGTCCAAGCCAAGGAAAAATCTTATTCTAGCCAAGAAAGGATTCTGTGAATCACACTTTCTTATTGTTTCTGAAATATTTTAAACCCATGGGCTTCAGGAATGGTAAGTCTGGATGAAAGTTCATTAACTGGGTTAAACAGTCATTGTCATTAGCACTATTATGTCCTTCATCACCATCCCAAGACATGCTTCCAACCTTTAATCTGCAAAGTAGGCCCATGTGCACCATGCACTATAACCCTCAGACCTATTCCACTTATTTCTTTCCAATAAATTCCCTCACACTTCATGGCTGAGGATTTTCTTCCCAAAACTGGACTGGGCTGTATTTTTTACTCATTGACATTTTTATTCTTTTTTTTTTTCTTCCACATTCCTGAAGTCTTGAATGTTCATTCTCTTGCTTTCACCCTCACAGGTATTTCCCAAACTTTCCAAATTAGAAACATCTTCACGTGTCCTTAACGCATCACCAGTCTTCTCTTGCACATCATAACAAAAAACTGCATTAAGCCAAAAATCAGTTAGGCGTTACTTCTCTTTAAGTCCCCACACTATCAACGGGCACACTTATCACAGTATTTGGTTTACAAGCCTTAAGGTTCTCCAGCTGTATTTAAATCCATATTAGCACTGAAACTTCCATCAGTATGAATCATGTTTTCCTCTCAGAAGGAAGACATGTAGAGGTTCTGCCGACAAGGAGATTGAACACTGCCAGGATTCACTCATTTTGTAATTAAAATTGAAGATATTATCACGTGTGTTCTCCATATGTTCTGTACTCATTGAGTTTTTTGTTTTTTTTTTTTACCTGGTGGCTTCTTCCCCCCCACCCCCAATTATCTGTATTTGTCCACCCAGGTTTTAAAGCAGCACTCAAAATCTGATAGTTGCTCAAAATCGATGTGGCTGAGCTCTATGCCCAGCTCCAACTCAAAATTCCAGCAACAAAATCCCTGGAATCTAAATGAGATTCCCTAGTGACAATGAGAAAAACTTAATTTCCACTTTCTAGTTTTCACCAAAAATCAAACACGCTTTGCCCCTTCACCTTAGAACACTCTCTGCAGTCTTAGAAGATCAGCTGTGATTTATGGTTGTTGATTTATATGAAAGCCAAAATAGAAATGTGTGTCAAAACAGGCGTAAGAAAGAAAGAAAAAAAATGAAAAAAAAAAAAAAAAAAAAAGAGGCACACAGGAAGAGAGCACTAGGTCTCATTTCTTTATTATAAGAATTTCTATGTTACCAATCTTGTAAGCTCTTTCAGGAAAGAATGTTGTTTAGAGTGACTTTCATGCTATAACTAGTCATTAAAGGATAGAAGGAAGCCACAGCAAGATGCTGTCCACTAAATTCTCAGCTCTCCCACCAGATTTCCTTTGTTTTTTATAGTGTCCTTCATCTTCTGCCTCCATACCTCAGAAAGGCTGCAGTAACATTGCCACAAATTATTTGTGCACACTGAACTTTGAATTATTTTAAATATAGCAGTTTTTTGATCTCCTATTTCCATATAGAACTGATCTCTTCTAGTACCTTTGCTGGACTATACATCACTTAGGGAGTTAGAGTGGAAGAAAACAGCATATAGGTAGAGGTAACTACAGAATAATTATTGTCAATGGGATTGCTCTTCTGAGTTGTTAACCATCTGTCTTCTAAGAATAAAGTTTTAAGGCTTTCCAAATGAGTCAAGAATGAAAAGAAAAAAAAAAAAAGTGAGAAAAAAAGAAGCAGACAGGAACATTTAATTCTATACAAGTCACCTGTTCCAACTTGGAGCACTACACAGTAATTTAAGAGTTACCACATTTTCAGCATAAATACACCTGCAATTAGCAGCAAGTCCAAACCAGAATCGTTATTACTTAGAATACATAGTCTCTGAAGAAACCTTAAGTCCAAATCCTTACAGGCTAGAAAAATGGGCCCAGGTGAACCTCATGAAATAAAAGGACAAGTGCAAAGTCCTGCATCTGTGTTGGAGCAACCCCCAGTATCGGTACAGATCAGGCACTAATTTCATTGAGAGCAGCCCTGCCAGGAACAGTGGCATACCGACTGGTGGAGATTTGGACACGAGCCAAGGGTGCACTTGCAGTTCCAAAGGCAAATCATACCTCGGGCTGCATAAACATAAGTGTTGCCAGCAGCTTGAAGGTCATGATTCTCCCCTTCTATCCTCATAAGACCCCCACTAGAACTACCGCATCCAGCCCTGTAGCCCCAGTGAAAGGAAAAGCTTTTCTGTCCAGAGCAGAGATCAGAAATGAAAAAGACTGACCAGGAGCCAGCTGCAAATTAGAGGCAAGCCGCATGCTTTTGAAGACCCGTTGCTGCTTTCTGCTCCACCAGTGACCTCTTGTGGACAGCGTGGAAAACAACACGTCCCTCTTCATACTGCTTCGAAAAGCTCCCCTCAAAACGGTGTTAAACCTGTGCCTCTAGATTCTATGTACTTAAAGCACCTCCAGTAATTGCAAACTGAAGATTAACAGAAAAAAAATATTGCAGGTGGTAAGACACTAGAGATAGGATACGAAGTAAGACCCTCTCATCGATAAATGAGCAGGGATAAAAATCACAGATGAAATTGAATCTTATTTTAGCATGGCTTCACGTGATGAGCATACCATGAAACCATCTAATCATTATTCAGTAGCCGTCAAAATAAATAAAATATAATAAAAACATCAAATGTTTGGAATTATTAGAAAAAAGGAATACAAAGCTAAACAGGCAAGCACCACTGAAGGACTCTGTAAAGCCACGATAAGCCCAACCCTTGATTGCTATATATGCAGTTACTCTTACCCACCATCAAATGGACAAAGGATACAACAGGAAAAGAGACTGCAAAAGGCAAAAAGGTACAAAGCAGCTGCTACAGACCAATAACAGAACTTCAAAAGTGGAAAAGAAAGAAAAGAGTACAAAAGTTTATAAATTCTCAACAGTTAAAGGGAAACAGTAGGGAACCAGAATTTCCTTGAGCATGAGCATGTAATAGAAAGGGATCACAACACTCAATCAAATCAAACGAGACAATCAGAAATGAGGAAATGTTTCCTCCTTGAACTTGCAGAGCCATAAGGTTTTATAGGTGACACAAGTTTTCTTAAGATTTAGAAAATAATTAGGCCAATTAATGGAGTGCTGGTGCATTGAGATATACCTCAGGAAAACTTCTAAACTACAGATTACTAGAAGATGGGAGAGTACCCAAGTAAGTATCACTCTCATTGTTCTCTTCTACTATGTTGCTCTACGTATCTGCTATTAACAGTGACAAAATACTGAGTTAGGCACACCGCTGTCTGACCCAACACAGAAATAGATCTGTTCATGTCATCAGCTGTTCTACCACAGGATATGCAGCTAAAACAGACAGGAAATTCAGTGGGATTAGTCCATTGTTTGCCTACATGAGATTTAGTACCAAAAGAACCTAAGATGTGCCCTCTCCATTTTTCACAGGAATCTTCTTATTCAACTTCCATTGAAATCAATGAAAGCTACCTACCACCTAAGCATTATGTAGGAGGGAAAAAAAAAAAAAAAAAAAAAAAAAAGGCACACTTTAGAACAGACCCCAGTTTCAGATTCCCATCAGGGGCACTAGTCATACTAGTCATATTCTAGCAAAAACATATGAAGAAGCAAATGCTAATGATTCCCTGTCTTTAAAAGGTACTTCAGTGGTGCTGCACTATGTTCTTTGGCAAGAAACGTTAATCTAAACTCAAGTGACAGCCAAAAAGCCATATAGAGACTAGGAAAAAAATTACCATATTAAAAATTATTGAAGGAGTGGAAATAATGGATGAGAGATACACTGCATAATGCAAAGCATGGAAGAGATTAATCTGATTAGATTTACAGCTGTGGCTTGCTCACACAGCCTGAGACCATAGGTATGAGGCCGCCTAGTGGCATTCACTCAAAACAAAAGTCAACAACCGGGATCTACTAGAAGCTCCTATCTAGTTTTTCCTTGTAAATGAAAGAAAATAATAGTGACTGAGGCTGCAGTATCAGACTCTCAGAAATGAAAAATGTCAGAATTAAGGCTTCATACACTAGTATAATTTGTTCCCCTTCCATGTTGTGTTCTGATCTGTATTACAGTGTTTTTTTTTTTCAGTTTTTATTTGTTGTTGCTGCTTTTAAATACATTCAGGAACCGCGTGTCCTATAGAAACTTGCAGCAGCAACAGCTGAGCACTACTTTGATGCTCCTCTTCTCCGGTATTCTTACCTGATGTGGAATAGTCTGCTTAAAGCTAGCTTTTCATAGATCAGGTGCATGTTCTCTATTTAATGTGTATCTTAATTAAGATCCTGTAGGAGTGGTCTTTGGTGCAACTGAAGCCATTGGAAAACAGAATCACAGAATTTTCTAGGTTGGAAAAGACCTCAAGATCATCGAGTCCAACCTCTGACCTAACACGAACAGTCCCCACTAAACCATATCCCTAAGCTCTACATCTAAACGTCTTTTAAAGACCTCCAGAGATGGTGACTCCACCACTTCCCTGGGCAGCCCGTTCCAGTGTCTAACAACCCTTTCGGTAAAGAAGTTCTTCCTAATATCCAACCTAAAACTCCCCTGGTGCAACTTAAGCCCATTCCCCCTCGTCCTGTCACCAGGCACGTGGGAGAACAGACCAACCCCCACCTCGCTACAGCCTCCCTTGAGGTACCTGTAGAGAGCGATAAGGTCACCCCTGAGCCTCCTCTTCTCCAGGCTGAACAAGCCCAGCTCCCTCAGCCGCTCCTCCTAAGACTTGTTCTCCAGGCCCCTCACCAGCTTCGTAGCCCTTCTCTGGACTCGCTCGAGCACCTCCATGTCCTTCTTGTAGCGAGGGGCCCAAAACTGAACACAGTACTCGAGGTGCAGCCTCACCAGAGCCGAGTACAGGGGGACGATCACCTCCCTGGCCCTGCTGGCCACGCTGTTTCTTGTACAGGCCAGGATGCTGTTGACCTTCTTGGCCACCTGAGCACACTGCTGGCTCATATTCAGCTGACCATCAACCATCACTCCCAGGTCCTTCTCTGCCTGGCAGCTCTCCAACCACTCATCTCCCAGCCTGTAGCTCTGCTTGGGGTTATTGCGCACAGGTGTAGGACCCAGCACTTGGCCTTGTTGAACTTCATGCAGTTGACCTCGGCCCATCGGTCCAGCCTCTCCAGATCCTCCTGCAGAGCCTTCCTACCCTCGAGCAGATTGACACACACACCTAACTTGGTGTCATCTGCAAACTTACTGAGGGTGCACTCAATGCCCTCATCCAGATCATCAATGAAGATATTGAAGAGGACTGGCCCCAGCACCGAGCCCTGGGGAACGCCACTAGTGACCGGCCTCCA
>NW_023312049.1:0-2051 GCF_011077185.1 Oxyura jamaicensis
TGAAGTCAAGGTAGACCACATCCACAGCCTTTCCCTCATCCACCCAGCGCGTCACTTTGTCATAGAAGGAGATCAGGTTCGTCAAGCAGGACCTGCCCTTCATAAACGCATGCTGACTGGGCCTGATTGCCTGCTTGCCCTGCAAGTGCTGCGTGATGACTCTCGAGATAATCTGCTCCATTTTGATGCAGCCCAGGATACCGTTGGCTTTCTGGGCTGCAAGCACACTCTGCTGGCTCATACTGAGCTTCTCAACAACCAACACCCCCAAGTCCTTCTACCCAGGGCTGCTCTCAATTCATTCTCTTCGCAGCCTGTATTTGTGCTGGGAATTGCTCCAGATGCGGGACCTTGTACTTGGCCTTGTTTACCTTCATGAGTTTCACCCAGGCCCACCTTGTACTTGGCCTTGTTGACCTTTGTGAGTTTCACCCAGGCCATGCAGATGAGTTGGAAAAAGCATGAAATTCACCGTGGAGGGTCTCAGTATTACAGAGCTCGAAACCAAAGGGAAAATGCTAAGTAGCTTCTGCTTCTACTATGCCACACATTCAAAACTGCATACTACAAGACTGTGTCCACAAGGTGTAAAACATGCCAAATTAAGTGAGGTCTTCTCTTCATGTCCCTCACTAGAGATCAAAGTGTCCACATAAAGACAACAAAAATGTTTTTACAAATATATTAGTGGTAAGAGGAGGGCCAAGGAGAATCTCCATCCTTTACTGGATGTGATGGGGAACATAACTGCTGAGGATAAGAAAAATGCTGAGATCCTCAATACTTTCTTTACATCTGTCTTTAATAGTCAGACCAGTTATCCTTGGGGTCCTCAGCCTCCTGACCTGGAAGTCTGGAATAGGAAGCAGAATAAACCCCCAGAGATTCAGGTGGAAAGAGCTAGAGACCTGCTGCTCCACCTGGACTACCACAAGTCCATTGGGCCAGATGGGATCCACCCGAGGGTGCTGAGGGAGCTGACCAGGTAACCCACCTGGTGGATGAGGGAAAGGCTGTTGATGTAGTCTACCTAGACTTCAGTAAGGCCTTTGACACAGTCTCCCACAGTATTCTCCTGGAGAGGCTGGCAGCCCATGGCTTGGACAGGTACACACTTTGCTGGGTTAAAAACTGGCTGGACAGCCAGACCCAGAGAGTGGTGGTGAATAGAGTGAAATCTCATCAGTGGTGTTCCACAGGGGTCAGTGTTGGGGCCCATCCTCTTTAATATCTTTATTGATGATTTGGATGAGGGAATTGAGTGCACCCTCAGTAAGTTTGCAGATGACACCAAGTTGGGGGGAAGTGTTGATCTTCTGGAAGGTAGGAAGGCCCAGTAGAGGTACCTGGACAGGATGAGTCAATGGGCAGAGGCCAATGGGATGAGGTTCAACATGGCTAAGTGCTGGGTCCTGCACTTTGGCCACAACCCCATGCAGCACAACAGGCTTGGGGCAGAGTTACTCGAAAGCTGTGCAGAGGAAAAGGATCTTGGAGGTGCTGATTGATGCTTGCCTGAACATGAGCCGGCAGTGTGCCCAGGTGGCCAAGATGGCATTCTGGCATTCAGAAACAGTGTGGCCAGTAGGGCTCAGGTAGGGATTGCCCTTCTGTGCTCAGCACTGGTGAGACTACACCTCAGGTGTTCAGTTTTGGGTCCCTAACTACAAAGAAGACATCGAGGCCCTGGAGCATGTCCAGAGAAGGGACATGGTTTAGCGGGTGACATTGGTAGCAGGGGGACAGTTGGACCAGATGATCTTGGAGGTCTTTTCCAACCTTAATGATTCTATGATTCTATGATCTTTAAGAACTTCCGTTCACTATCTTCCCAACCATTGAGAAGGAAAATAGAAACTCTTGCTGTTCAGTTACCTTCCAGTTGCTTTGGATCTTTGCAGTACTCCACCAGAGCAAATAAGATTCATTTAGATGAATCTTGATAATCCCATTGCAGCCAACACACTCATCTGATGATAATAGCTGAAAATTTATACAGCAGGCCTGGGCCAGGCCTTTGTCAGTAAGCCTGCCAATTTTCAATCTCTGAA
>NW_023312050.1:0-2202 GCF_011077185.1 Oxyura jamaicensis
ACCTTTGTGGCTGCTCCCACTCCCACCACTTTCCCATTCCCATGACGACTTCTCATCCCCCAAATGACTTCTCACCCCCCAGTCTCACTCGGGGCCCCGCCCCCCGCAGCCGCTCCCCCCCAGCCGCCGACATCCCCCAAACACATTGGGGGGGGGGGGCAGCAGCAGGGGGGGGGTTTCACCCCCCCCCCCCCCCCCCCCCCCCCCCCCAGCTGACCGATGCAGGAATAAGCGCAGACAGAGGCTTTGCAGGGTGGAAAAGTGGTAATTTATTCTTTCTGGGGTAACTGGGGCTGCCACCCCCAGCCCGTCCCCACGTGAGGCCTGGCCGCCTGCTCAGGCGAGGGGCCCAGCCTGGCGGCCCGTGTGGTCCCCGGTCCCCGGCTGCTCCTGCTGGATCCTGTGCAGCCAGGCTGCGTCCCCGCTGTTGGTGTCCTGCGGGGACGGTGGCAGCCTGCGCCCGGTCTGCCCCGCGTGCCAGGAGTAGCTCCTGTGAAGTTCTCGTTCCGTGGAGCGGCTGCGCTCCCTGCGCCTGGGCGAGACGCTGCGGGAGCGCAAGTTGGAGGGGCTCCTCTGCCGCTGCTGCAGTTGCTGCCGCCGCCCCAGCCGCGCGTTGCGCTGGAACCTTCCGCGGGGTCTTCGCGCCAGGCGCACGATGCCAATGATGTGCCCGCGGCACAGCGGGCAGGTGTCTCCTTCGGCAGCCCAGCGATGGACGCACTCCAGGCAGAAGCAGTGCCCGCAGGGGTCGACGCGCGCCGCGTTGGACAGACGGCCCAGGCAGATGGGGCACGTGTCGTCCCCGGGGGCCTCCTCTTGCTGCTCGTGCTGTGGCCGCCGGCTCATGGTGCCTCGCGTGACACTAGCAGGACAACTGCAGACAGAACCAGCAAGAAAATATTCTAGCAGCAAATTGACATTAGCTTTCTAGATTCAACCAATTGTCTAGGGTGCTGTGGCTGCCAACATTCTGCGTATGGATTGCCAACGTTGCTGTTAGAATGGCAAATCTGCTTGTGACAGGTTCTACTTGGCAAGACCACGCTTAGGACAGATGAGGCACGTAGATGTCTAGAGATCTGAGAACATTACCGAAGGACCTTGATGGCTTGCGTGCAACCAGAATGGCTTCGTGTGAGCCTTGTGCTACACCTCCGCCTCTCTCCCTCCTTCCAGCTGTCGCACCTCGAACGCACGAGTCCCACCAGCTGGACTGGACACAGGTGCCCCGCTCAGGGCACTTATAGCCAGCCACCTTTTGTGAGGTCATAGGGTGACATCACCAGGGGCTGCCCCTGATGGCAGCACTGACAGAGGTCACCCGACCATTGTGAGAAAATGCTGACGTGAGATGGCTGCTCCATGCTGACAGAAGCCAAGTATGGAGAGCAGTATCAGGCTAATTAAGAAAAGCCATCTCAGAAGAGACCAAACCCAGGAGTGGGCCCTGAGGTATCAAGAATAAAGTGTCACTTCAAATACATGAGACTCCCATCAAGTCAGTGCTGCCATCAGAGGCCCCCCCAGCCCCTGGTGATGTCACCCTATGACCTCACAAAAGGTGGCTGGCTATAAGTGCCCTGAGCGGGGCACCTGTGTCCAGTCCAGCTGGTGGGACTCGTGCGTTCGAGGTGCGACAGCTGGAAGGAGGGAGAGAGGCGGAGGTGTAGCACAAGGCTCACACGAAGCCATTCTGGTTGCACGCAAGCCATCAAGGTCCTTCGGTAATGTTCTCAGATCTCTAGACATCTACGTGCCTCATCTGTCCTAAGCGTGGTCTTGCCAAGTAGAACCTGTCACAAGCAGATTTGCCATTCTAACAGCAACGTTGGCAATCCATACGCAGAATGTTGGCAGCCACAGCACCCTAGACAATTGGTTGAATCTAGAAAGCTAATGTCAATTTGCTGCTAGAATATTTTCTTGCTGGTTCTGTCTGCAGTTGTCCTGCTAGTGTCACGCGAGGCACCATGAGCCGGCGGCCACAGCACGAGCAGCAAGAGGAGGCCCCCGGGGACGACACGTGCCCCATCTGCCTGGGCCGTCTGTCCAACGCGGCGCGCGTCGACCCCTGCGGGCACTGCTTCTGCCTGGAGTGCGTCCATCGCTGGGCTGCCGAAGGAGACACCTGCCCGCTGTGCCGCGGGCACATCATTGGCATCGTGCGCCTGGCGCGAAGACCCCGCGGAAGGTTCCAGCGCA
>NW_023312051.1:0-5597 GCF_011077185.1 Oxyura jamaicensis
TGGCATCGTGCGCCTGGCGCGAAGACCCCGCGGAAGGTTCCAGCGCAACGCGCGGCTGGGGCGGCGGCAGCAACTGCAGCAGCGGCAGAGGAGCCCCTCCAACTTGCGCTCCCGCAGCGTCTCGCCCAGGCGCAGGGAGCGCAGCCGCTCCACGGAACGAGAACTTCACAGGAGCTACTCCTGGCACGCGGGGCAGACCGGGCGCAGGCTGCCACCGTCCCCGCAGGACACCAACAGCGGGGACGCAGCCTGGCTGCACAGGATCCAGCAGGAGCAGCCGGGGACCGGGGACCACACGGGCCGCCAGGCTGGGCCCCTCGCCTGAGCAGGCGGCCGGGCCTCACGTGGGGACGGGCTGGGGGTGGCAGCCCCAGTTACCCCAGAAAGAATAAATTACCACTTTTCCACCCTGCAAAGCCTCTGTCTGCGCTTATTCCTGCATCGGTCAGCTGGGGGGGGGGGGGGGGGGGGGGGGGGGAGCTGAACGCACCCCTCTGCTGCTGCCCACACCACCAATTGGTTTGGGGATGTCTGCTGCTGATGGGGAGCGGCTGCGGGTGGCGGGTCCCCGAGTGAGACTTGGGGGTGAGAAGTCATTTGGGGGATGAGAAGTCGTCATGGGAATGGGAAAGTGGTGGGAGTGGGAGCAGCCACAAAGGTTTAAATTGCTCAGTTGTTGTATCGGCCTCACGTGATAAGAAGACTCAGCTCTATCCACAAAATCCAGGCTGAAGAAGGAACACGGTGCCCAAAGTAGAGCTCAATACAATTAAGTTAGCTGAGTTTGTAAGAGATTAAATTTGCTGAAGCAGTTAGACAATGGCTAAGCATGTGCAAGACAGAACAAAGTCCAAGGTGAAGAAAACGATGAGCCTTTAGCAGACAGACCCCAAAGTGCAACCACCGGAGGTTACTGCGCCTGTGATAGGAGGAGGGACAATATGATAATTAGGTCTGAGAAAACATTATCATAAGTCCTGTCCTTTCTTGTGAACTGCATGAACGTGGATATCACCATACCGTAAACAAGTACTCCTTGTCTTGCTTAGGTGTACGTGTTGGGTGGAATTATCCCCCCCCATACCCAGCGCTGTTAATAAAGAATACCTGCTTTCTACTTCTCCAAAACTGGTCTTGGAAAGTTACGTTGCTTTTTGCGTTCCACCATTGGTAAGGACACAACAAGAAACTGAGGAACAACTTATCACCCGGGAAGGTGGAAATTGGCCAGAGACAGTGGGAACATGCATGACAAACCTAATGTTGTTTAGAGAAAATCAGGAACATCGCCACCTCTTGGCAGTCATCATCACAGAATCATCTAGGCTGGAAGAGATCTCCAAGATCACCGAGTCCAGCCTCTTACCTAACACTAACGAGTCCTCCACTAAACCATATCCCTAAGCTCTACATCTAAACGTCTTTTAAAGACCTCCAGGAATGGTGGCTCAACCACTTCCCTGGGCAGCCTATTCCAGTGACTAACAATCCTTTCAGTAAAGAAGTTCTTCCTAATATCCAACCTAAACCTCCCCTGGCACAATTTTAGCCCATTCCCCCTCGTCCTATCACCAGGCACGTGAGAGAATAGACCAACTCCCACCTTGCTACAGCCTCCTTTCAGGTACCTGTGGAGTGCGATAAGGTTGCCCCTGAGCCTTCTCTTCTCCAGGCTGAACAATCCCAACTTCCTCAGCTGCTCCTCATAAGACTTGTTCTCCAGGCCCCTCACCAGCTTTGTTGCCCTTCTCTGGACTTGCTCAAGTACCTCCATGTCCTTCTTGTAGCGAGGGGCCCAAAGCTGAACGCAGTACTCAAGGTGCGGCCTCACCAGAGACGAGTACAGGGGAACAATCACTTCCCTGGCCCTGCTGGCCACGCTGTTTCTTATGGAAGCCAGGATGCTGCTGGCCTTCTTGGCCACCTGAGCACACTGCTGGCTCATATTCAGCCGACTATCAACCAATACTCCCAGGTCCTTCTCTGCCAGGCAGCTTTCTAACATCTCATCTCCTAGCTTGTAGCGCTGCTTGGGGTTGTTGCGCCCCAGGTGCAGGACCCGGCACTTGGCCTTGTTGAACTTCATACCGTTGGCCTCAGCCCATCGGTCCAGCCTATCCAGATCCTCCTGCAGAGCCTTCCTACCCTCGAGCAGATTGACACACGCGCCTAACTTGGTGTCATCTGCAAACTTACTGAGGGTGCACTCGATCCCCTCATCCAGATCATCAATAAAGATATGAAAGAGAACTGGCCCCAGTACTGAGCCCTGAGGGATTCCACTAGTGACCGGCCTCCAACTGGATTTAACTCCATTCACCAGGACTCTTTGGGCCTGGCTACCCAGCCAGTTTCTGACCCAACGAAACTTATGCCAGTCCAAGCCAAGAGCAGCCAGTTTCTTGAGGAGAATGCTGTGGGAAACAGTGTCAAAAGCCTTACTGAAGTCAAGGCAGACCGCATCCACAGCCTTTCCCTCGTCCACCCAGCGTGTCACTTTGTCGTAGAAGGAGATCAGGTTCGTCAAGCATGACCTGCCTTTCATAAACCCATGCTGACTGGGCCTGATCACCTGGTGTCCCTGCAAGTGCCTCGTGATGACACTCAAGATAATCTGCTCCATGAGCTTCCCTGGCACTAAGGTCAGACTAACAGGCCTATAGCTTCCCGGGTCAACCTTCCGTCTCTTCTTGTGGATGGGTGTCACATTTGCTAGCCACCAGTCGACTGGGACCTCCCCCGATAGCCAGGACTGCTGATAAATGATGGAAAGCAGCTTGGCCAGCTCTTCTGCCAGTTCTCGCAGTACCCTCGGGTGGATCCCATCCAGCCCCATCGACTTGCGTACATCCAAGTGCTGTAGCAGGTCACCAGCCATTTCCCTGTGGATTGTGAGGGCCACATCCTGCTCCCCATCCCCTTTCCCCAGCTCAGGCTACTGGGTATCCAGATAACAACTAGTCTTGCCGGTAAACACTGAGGCAAAGAAGGCATGAAGCACCTCAGCCTTTTCCTCATCTCTCATCACTAAGTTTCCCCCCGCATCCAGTAAAGGATGGAGATTCTCCTTAGCCCTCCTTTTTGTGTTAATGTATTTATAAAAATGTTTTCTGTTATCTTTAACAGCAGTAGCCAGATTGAGCTCCAGATGAGCTTTGGCCTTTCTAATTTTGGCCCTACACATCCTTACAACATCCTTATAATCCTTCTGAGTGGCCCGCCCTCTTTTCCATAGATCATAAACCCTCTTTTTTTCCTAAGCTCTAGCCACAACTCTCTGTTCAGCCAGGCCGGTCTTCTTCCACGCCGGCTCGTCTTTGGGCACGTGGGGACAGACCGCTCCTGAGCCTTTAAGATTTCCTTCTTGAGGAGTGCCCAGCATTCCTGGACTCCTCTGCCCCTCAGAACTGCCTCCCAAGGGACTCTGCCAACCAGTGTCCTGAACAGCTCAAAGTCTGCCCTCCGCAAGTCCAAGGCAGCAGTTTTGGACTGACTTCCTGACTTTGCCAAGAACAGAGAACTCTACCATGTCATGGTCACTGTGCCTAAGACAGCTCCTGACCACCACATCTTCCTCCAGTCCTTCTCTGTGAACAGAAGATCAGCGGGGCACCTCCCCTGGTAGGCTCACTAACCAGCTGCATCAGGAAACTATCTTCCACGCTCTCCAGAAACCTCCTGGACTGCTTTCTCTGAGCTGTACTGCATGTCCAGGGTATGTCTGGGAAGCTGAAGTCCCCCACAAGGACAAGAGCAGACGATTTTGCAACTTCTGCCAGCTGCCTGTAGAATTCTTCATCCTGGTTTGGCGGTCTGTAACAGACCCCCCACCAGGATGCCTGCCTTGTTGGCCTTCCCGCCGATCCTAACCCACAGGGACTCAACCTTACCATTCCCAGTTTCAGCCTCAAGTTCCACAACATGTCTCAGGAGGACAACAGTAATGAACAGCTCCTCACTGGCTACTTGAAGTGGTGACATCCTATGCCATCTTCAGTGTCAGTGGTCTAAAAAGGGCCTGTTTTTTATCCAGAAGGAAGCTCCCAGAAGGGTTGGGGATGGAAGGGACCTCTGGAGGTCATCTGCTCCAACCCCCCTGCTCAAGCAGGTCCACCTACAGCCGTATGGCCGCTGGGCACTGCTGACAAGAGCCTGGCTCCGTCTTCTTTGCATCCTCCCGTTGGGAATGTCTAGACAGTGCTATGATACCACCGAGCCTTCTGTCCTCCAGGATGAATGCACAGTGATGCGCAGTGCAATCACTCGCTACCCACTGAGTGACGATGCCCAGACAGATCCCGTGTGGTGTCACCCACACTCTGGCCAACCCGCTCAGTCCCAGTCTTGAGCACGACCCCATACGGTATGGGACATGGCTCTGGCCAGTTTGGGCCAGCTGTCCTGGCTGCGTCCCCTCCCAGCTCCCAGTGCACCCGCAGCCTCCTCACTGGCTGTGTGGTATCGGCAGCGGGAACGTCCTTGACTCTGTGTAAGCACTGCTCTGCAACAACTAAAAGATCGGTGCGCTATCAGCATCACTGTCTTCCGAAATCCAGAAGCCAGCTCCGTACCAGCTACTGGGAAAGCAATGAACTCTATCCCAGCTGAAACCAGGACAGCCTCGTGCACCTCCCAGTGTTCTCGCATCATCTCCTCAAAAGCATCTCTGAGTGCGCGTTTTACAGAATCCTACATCTGGCAACAATGAGGTTCATGCCGTGACCTTCTGAAGGGCTGACCCCTGCAGGGATGCCCCCAGCCTGTGGATGTAGAGAGATGGCAAGTGGGAGTCTGTAGGATGCTGCAATACCCAAGGACATGGAGGCTTTCTTGGCTGAAAAGTTCTCTTTATTACACATGGCCACAAACCCCCATTATAGGCACTATTCTGTGATTCAAGGCAAGCATGGAGAGAGGTATCGGGCTAATTAAGAAAAGCCATCTTAGAAGAGACTGAACCCAGAAGTGGTCCCCGGAGTGGGCCCCAAGAAATCAAGACCAAAGTGTCACTTCAAAGACGTGAGGCTCCCATCACAGAGGCCGAAGTCAGCCACACACCCCCAGCAAAGGTTCAATGGGTTTCGGATGTTGTGTAGGCAAGAACAATTTGTGCAGCACAGGAAGCTCTGAGGGTGAGAGGCGCTCCATTCTGGGTTGAAAAGGAGTCCTATTTCTAGCAAGAGAGACAGAAAAGGGCAGAGGATACCGCCTCCTTAGAGCAGCCAAACGCCACTGCTAATTTCTGTGTTTCACCTGAGACACCCGATAGACACCGATGCTTCCTAGGCTCTGAGAACGGCACCTTTCCCAGAGCCGTTCCTCCTTCTCAGACAGTCCGTTACTCTTGCAGTTCCTGGCCTTTGCCCTTGGTGGTGGTATCTTCAGGAAGTCTCTGGTTCCTAGGTACCCTTAGGCTGCACTTGCAGGAGGCCAGCAGCACCTTCCAGGGATGCTCCAGGTTGCCAGGCCCGGTTCCCCAGCAGGCAGGCATTCTCTTCTGGCAGGCTTTTAGACTTTTGCTGTCAGCCTTTTTCCCAGTCAGGCCAGGACACCTTTGTGGCTGCTCCCACTCCCACCACTTTCCCATTCCCATGACG
>NW_023312052.1:0-3616 GCF_011077185.1 Oxyura jamaicensis
TCTTTCTGGAAATATGAAGAATTACACTGCCTTCTTTTTCTTCCCTGGCAGTCAATTTATGAATAATATCAGGGCTGGTGCTTTTTTCTTCTCTCCCTGTGGGCTAATCACAGCAGCCTTTGAGTTTTTTGGATACCCTTGGTCAGATGTCATCCTCCTATTACTAGTTCTATTCTTTTTCTTCCTTCCCAAAATCAAACAATTTATTAAGAATAGCATCCAAAGACCTGCCCCGAGGCAAAGTAGTTGTGGGTGGCAGGCTGTGTGGGGGGATATGGGCAGGTACCTGTCACGGTTTTCTCCTCCAATGGTTTTTAACCTCACCCCTGAACAAGTGAAAAATCCACAAAAACTGGTAGAATGTTTGAAAGACGTATGCCCTGACCCTGGCAATACCAGAGAACTCCACCAGCTTGCTGCACTCTGCTGGGGTCTGGCTTACGCCTATCAAATGTCAATTAACACTGCCCAGCACCCTCAAGGGGATAGGAAAGTTTCTGAACTTGATAATGAGATAACACACACTGTGACCACCCCAAACGACCAACCATCAGTAGCCCCTATAGTCAAGACAAAACAATGGAAACGGAAGTCAGCTCGTTTAGTAAGGGAAGAAAATAATCCAAATTCTCTTGAAAGCTGGCTTTGCTATCAAACTGAATAAGGTCAAGGGACCCGCACAGGAAATCCAGTTCTTGGGGGTAAAATGGCAGGATGGACGTCGCCACATTCCAATGGACGTGATCAACAAAATTACGGTTATGCCACCACCATCTAACAAAAAAGAAACACAAGCTTTTCTAGGCCTTGTTGGATTTTGGAGAATGCATATTCCAGGCTATAGCCAGCTTGTGAGTCCTCTATATCGAGTGACTCGAAAGAGGAACTCTTTCAAGTGGGGCCCCGAGCAACAACAGGCCTTTGAACAAATCAAACAAGAAATAGCTCGTGCAGTAGCCCTTGGGCCTGTCCGTACCGGACCAGCTGTACAAAACATACTTTACACTGCAGCTGGGGAGCATGGCCTCACCTGGAGCCTCTGGCAGAAGACCCCAGGAGAAACTCGAGGTCGACCTTTGGGGTTCTGGAGCCGGGGCTTTCGAGGATCAGAAGCCAATTACACCCCAACTGAAAAAGAAATATTAACAGCATATGAGGGGATTCGAGCTGCTTCAGAGGTTGTTGGTACAGAAGCACAACTCCTCTTGGCCCCACGGCTACCTGTGTTACATTGGATGTTCAAAGGAAAAATCCCCACTACACATCATGCAACTGACGCTACATGGAGTAAGTGGGTAGCGTTAGTTACACAGCGGGCTCGAATGGGGAAACCCAACTGCCCAGGAATCCTGGAAGAGATTATGGACTGGCCAGAGGGCAAGGATTTTGGAATACCGACAGAAGAGATAACTCGTGCTGAAGAGGCACCACCATACAACGAGTTGCCAGAAGACAGAAAGCAGTATGTGTTATTCACTGACGGATCCTGCCGTGTGGTAGGGAGCCATCGGAAATGGAAAGCTGCTGTGTGGAGTCCCACCCGACAAGTTGTGGAGGCCATGGAAGGGGAAGGTGAGTCGAGTCAATATGCAGAAGTGAAAGCCATACAACTGGCCCTAGAAATTGCTGAAAGAGAAAAATGGCCAGTACTGTATCTTTACACTGACTCATGGATGGTGGCAAATGCTCTTTGGGGGTGGTTACAGCAATGGAAACAGAACAACTGGCAGCGCAGAGGTAAACCTATCTGGGCTGCTACTCTGTGGCAAGATATTGCTGCCCGGGTAGAAAACCTGGATGTAAAGGTACGTCATGTAGATGCCCACATGCCTAAGAATCGTGCCACCAAAGAACATCAGAACAACAAAGAAGTGGATCGAGCTTCAAAAATTGAAGTAGCTCAGGTGGACCTGGACTGGGGACGTAAGGGTGAGCTGTTTGTAGCTCGATGGGCCCATGAAACATCAGGGCATCTAGGGAGGGATGCCACATACAGATGGGCTCGTGATCAAGGGGTGGACCTGACCATGGAGGCCATCACGCAGGTTACCCATGAGTGTGAGACATGTGCTGCAATCAAACGAGCCATGAGGATAAAGTCTCCCTGGAACAGGGGGAGATGGCTTGGATTTCGATATGGTGAAGCCTGGCAGATTGACTACATCGGACCACTCCCACAAACCCGCCAAGGCAAATGTTACATACTAACCATGGTAGAAGCAACAACTGGGTGGCTCGAAACATACCCAGTAAACCATGCCACCGCCCGAAACACTATCTTGGGCCTGGAAAGACAAGTGCTGTGGTGACATGGTACACCAGAAAGAATTGAATCCGACAATGGGAGTCACTTTCGAAACAATTTGGTCACCTCCTGGGCCAAGAGACATGGCATTGAGTGGGTGTATCACATCCCTTATCACCCACAAGCTTCTGGGAAGGTTGAGAGATACAATGGATTGTTAAAAACTATGTTACGAGCATTGGGTGCTGGGACGTGGAAACATTGGGACATGAATCTACCAGAGGCCACTTGGCTAGTTAACAACAGGGGGTCTGAAAGCCGTCCTGGTCCTGCTGAAACAAAACCCCTACACACTGTGGGAGAAGCTAAAGTCCCCGTAGTGCATGTAGGAAAGTGGATGGGGAAGGCGGTGTGGGTTACTCCTGCCATGGGAAAAGGCAAACCCACTTGTGGGATTGTCTTTGCCCAAGGACCAGGGTATACCTGGTGGGTAATGCAGAAGGATGGGGATATCAGATGTGTGCCTCAAGGAGATTTAACCTTGAGAGAAAATTAATCTGTAATCCAAGTTATGTGTTGCAGGAGGACATTGCAGAACCAATGACAGGTCAACTTCACAAGGAACCGGGCAAATGCAACAGTGACATGAGCTAAGCTGGTGCTGGTGTCAAGAAAATCAACTTCGCCTGCCCTGAGTGACCATTTTGACAGATGAAGCTGAAACCATCAACAGCTTTTATGAACATTTTTGGGAAAAGCCTGTGGAATGAAAAGTACAGATGTATAAACACTTTAATAGATAGAGAATAATGGTGATGAAATATCTATATACTAAACTATGGGGACCTGAGTGTGACACAAATGTTATGGAATAAGGGGTGGAGGTTGTGTTGGGTCTGTCTGGGATGGAGTCACCTTTCCCTGCAGCAGCCCACACAGTGCTGTGTTCTGCACTCATAGCTGGAACAGCACTGGTATCACTCCAGTGCTGTGTCTATTGCTGCATAGTGCTGGCACAACATCAGAACTCCTTCCAGGCCCCCAGGAGCCAGCAGGCTGGGGGTGGGCAATTGATGGGGAGGGGACATCACCAGGGCAGCTGACCTAAACCAACCAAAGGGATATTCCATAACACCTGATGTCACACTCAGCAATAAAAGGGGGGCTCTCGTGGGGGAGGGTCTCTCCTGAACAACCGGTACGTGTTTTGAGGCCCTGCTTCCCGGGACGTGGCCGAACATCGCTCGTTGATGGGAAGTAGAGAATAACTTTTTTTTCTTTCTCTCTGTGCTTCCGCACGGCCTTGTTGTTTCTTTTGTTTCTCTTTCTCCCCATTCCCCTTTCCTTTAATTAAATCATTCTCATCTCAAA
>NW_023312053.1:0-6572 GCF_011077185.1 Oxyura jamaicensis
ACCAGCTACTAGGAGGAAAAATAACTGTCCTAACTGAAACCAGGACATATATCCACCCCTTATTCCATACCATTTATGTCATGCTCAGGTTACACTCTTTCCAATACATTCTAGTTAATCACTATTTTCATCTATGGTAGTGATGACACACAGTATTATATAATAATTAACATAATACATCTCAACTCATGGGCTATTCTCACCCAGTATTAAATCCCCCTGAGGTACACACCGGACCTCCCCATTCTTTTGCATTACCCACCAAGTGCATCCAGGTTCTTGAGCAAAAGCAATCCCACGAATGGGTTTGCCTTTTCCTGAGGCAGGAGTAGCCCAGACTGTTTTACCTAGCATATTTCTTACATGCACTACAGGAACTTTATCCCCTTCTACTGTACGTAGCAGGTTTGATTGGGCAGGTCCAGCTCGATTGGCAGATCCCCTAGTATTGACTAACCAGGTGGCCTTTGCCAAATGTGTGTCCCAATTTCTGAATGTCCCAGCACCCATTGCTTTCAGTGTAGTCTTTAACAGTCCATTGTATCGCTCAACTTTACCGGAGGCTGGTGCGTGATAGGGGATGTGATACACCCACTCAATACCATGTTCTTTGGCCCAAGTATCTATAAGGTTGTTTCGGAAATGAGTCCCATTGTCTGACTCAATTCTTTCTGGGGTACCATGTCGCCATAGCACTTGCTTTTCAAGGCCCAGGATAGTGTTCCGGGCAGTGGCATGGGGCACAGGATATGTTTCCAGCCACCCAGTGGTTGCTTCCACCATTGTAAGTACGTGGCGCTTACCATTGCGGGTTTGAGGGAGTGTGATGTAATCAATCTGCCAGGCCTCTCCATATTTGTATTTCAGCCATCGTCCCCCGTACCAAAGAGGCTTTGACCGTTTGGCTTGCTTGATTGCAGCACATGTTTCACAATCATGAATAACCTGTGCTATAGTGTCCATGGTCAGGTCCACCCCTCGATCACAAGCCCATCTGTATGTTGCATCTCTGCCTTGATGGCCCGAGGTTTCATGGGCCCATCGGGCTACAAATAGTTCACCCTTATATTGCCAGTCCAGGTCCACCTGAGCCAGTTCAATCTTGGCAGCCTGATCCACCTGCTGGTTGTTTTGATGTTCTTCAGTAGCCCGATTCTTAGGCACATGGGCATCTACATGGCGTACCTTTACAACCAGGTTCTCTACCCGGGCAGCAATATCTTGCCATAATGCAGCAGCCCAAATGGGTTTGCCCCTGCGCTGCCAGTTGTTCTGTTTCCATTGCTGTAACCACCCCCACAGGGCATTTGCTACCATCCACGAATCAGTGTATAGGTAGAGAACTGGCCACTTTTCTCGTTCAGCAATATCTAAAGCCAGCTGGATGGCTTTCACTTCTGCAAATTGACTCGATTCACCTTCTCCCTCAGCAGCTTCTGCAACTCGTCGTGTAGGACTCCATACAGCAGCTTTCCACCTCCGATGCTTTCCCACAATGCGACAGGACCCGTCAGTGAACAGGGCATATCTCTTCTCATTTTCTGGTAGCTTGTTGTACAGTGGAGCTTCCTCAGCACGGACCACCTCCTCCTCTGATGACATCCCAAAGTATTTGCCTTCTGGCCAATCCATAATCACTTCCAAGATTCCCGGACGACTGGGGTTTCCTATTCGAGCCCGCTGAGTAATCAGTGCAATCCACTTGCTCCATGTAGCATCAGTTGCATGATGTGTAGAGGGGACCCTTCCTTTGAACATCCAGCCCAGTACTGGCAGTCGGGGTGCCAGGAGGAGCTGTGCTTCAGTACCGACCACTTCCGAAGCAGATCGAACTCCTTCATATGCCGCCAATATCTCCTTTTCGGTTGGAGTGTAGCGGGCCTCAGATCCTCTGTATCCCCGACTCCAAAACCCTAGGGGTCGACCTCGAGTTTCCCCAGGTTCTTTCTGCCAGAGGCTCCAGGTGGGGCCATTCTCCCCGGCTGCGGTGTAGAGCACATTCTTTACATCTGGTCCCGTTCGGACTGGCCCAAGGGCTACTGCATGAACTATTTCCTGCTTAATTTGTTCAAAAGCTTGTCGTTGCTCAGGGCCCCATTCAAAATCATTCTTCTTACGGGTTACTTGGTAGAGCGGGTTTACAATCAGACTGTAATTTGGAATGTGCATTCTCCAAAACCCCACGACACCTAGGAAAGTTTGTGTTTCCTTTTTGCTAGTTGGTGGAGACATAGCTGTTATTTTGTTGATCACATCCATTGGGATTTGACGACGTCCATCTTGCCATTTTATTCCTAAAAACTGGATCTCTCGTGCAGGTCCTTTAACTTTACTTTGTTTTATGGCAAAACCGGCCTTCAGAAGGATTTGGATTATTTTCTTCCCTTTCTCAAAAACTTCCTTTGCTGTGTTACCCCACACAATGATGTCATCGATGTACTGCAGGTGTTCAGGAGCTTCCCCCTGCTCCAGCGCAGACTGGATCAGTCCATGGCAAATTGTAGGGCTGTGTTTCCACCCCTGGGGCAGCCGATTCCAAGTATATTGGACTCCCCTCCAAGTAAAGGCAAATTGTGGCCTGCACTCTGCTGCTAGAGGGATGGAGAAAAATGCATTAGCGATATCAATTGTGGCGTACCACCTGGCTGCCTTTGATTCCAGTTCGTACTGGAGTTCTAGCATGTCCGGCACTGCAGCACTCAGTGGTGGTGTGACCTCATTCAGGCCACGATAGTCCACGGTTAGCCTCCACTCCCCATTAGACTTCCGCACTGGCCATATGGGACTATTAAAAGGTGAATGAGTCTTGCTGATCACTCCTTGGCTCTCCAGTTGACGAATTAGCTCATGGATGGGAATCAGGGAGTCTCGGTCGGTGCGATATTGCCGCCGGTGCACAGTTGTAGTAGCAATTGGCACTTGTTGTTCTTCGACCCTCAGCAACCCCACAACAAAAGGGTCCTCTGAGAGACCGGGCAAGGTAGACAATTGTTCAATGCCCTCTGTCTCTAAGGCAGCTATGCCAAAAGCCCAGCGGAACCCTTTTGGGTCCTTAAAATATCCTCTTCTAAGATAGTCTATGCCAAGGATGCATGGAGCATCCGGGCCAGTCACAATACGGTGTTTTTGCCACTCATTCCCAGTTAGACTCAGTTCAGCTTCCAATACAGTTAATTGCTGGGATCCTCCCGTCACTCCATAAATACTGATGGGTTCTGGCCCCTTATAGCCTGATGGCATTAGAGTACATTGTGCACCGGTGTCTACTAAAGCCTTATACTTCTGTGCGTCTGATGTGCCAGGCCATCGAATCCACACAGTCCAATAAACTCGATTGTCCCTTTCCTCCCCCTGGCTGGAGGCAGGGCCCCTCTAATCCTCGTCAGAATCTTCATTCCTGTGTTTAAAGGACTGCCTGCTGGAAGTTGGAGCAGCAAACTTTTCAGAGACCCCCTTTTTCCCAATTGTTTTCTTTTGCAACTCACGTACCCGTGCCTCTAGGGTCGCGGTGGATTTTCCATCCCATTTTCTCATGTCCTCTCCATGGTCACGTAGGTAAAACCACAGGATGGCCCGAGGTGTGTATCCACCATATCGTCTTCCTTGCACGGATGAGCGCTTACCCCTAATAGCAGAGACATTGGTTCGTACAGGAGGGGAGGAAAATAAACTCTCTTTAAGTTGCTGGACCTCTTCAGAGAGTTTCTCCAAAGTATTCTCTTTTAGTTGGTGGACCCTGGTTCGTTCAGGCGGGGAAGAAAATAATCTCTCTTCAAAGTGGTGGACTTTTTCAGAAAGTTTCTCCACAGCCGAAACGCAGGCCTGTAGGGAAGAGGAGAGGCTTTCTTCGTACTGCCGGAGTTGTTTAGCCACATCACCCACTGTGGGTTCCTCATCCTCTTTCCAGGCCATTATTGCCAATGAGCTGGCATATGATGATGGTGCACTCCGTACAAACTTCCGCCACATGGGTCGTGTACACTTGACTTCATCTGGATCTGTGGGTACTTGTCCATTGTCTGGGTCCTCATAAATCACCTCCCGTACGGCTAATTCCCTCAGGTACTGGATTCCCTTCTCCATAGTGGTCCACTTGTTTGGCAGACATACAAGTTCTTCCTTGTAGGGAAACCTTTCCCTTACAGCATACAGGAGACGCCTCCAGAGGCTGTGAGATCGTGCTCCATCTGCAATTGCTTTGTCAATGCCTGCATCTCTAGCAAGGGATCCCAGACGCCTGGCTTCCTTGCCCTCTAATTCCACACAATTGGCTCCGGTATCCCAGCACCGGAGCAGCCAGGTGACAAGCTGCTCACCTATGCAGCGACCAAAATCTTTTCGCACATCTCGTAGCTCACGCTGGTATAGGTTTCGGGTAACTACTGTTGATTTTTCAACATCCCCATCTTCATCCTCCTGCTCCTCTGATAGCCCGACCTCATCTTCTCTACACCTAGACCTAGCAGAAGACTCTCTGCGTTCTAAACGACCTGAGTCTCTATACCATTTTTTCACCTTGTCTACAGGGGCAACTTGTACTGCTACAGCTCGTTTCTCTGACCCAACCACAGGGTCTGCCACAGGGGTTGGAACACCCTCTGCAGGGGCAACTTGCACTGCTACGGCTCGTTTCTCTGGCCCAGCCACAGGAGCTGGAGCGGCTGCAGGAGCTGGAGCTGGAACAGCTGCAGGAGCTGGAGCTGGAGCTGCAGGAGCTGGAGCTGGAGCAGCTGCAGGAGCAGGAGCTGGAGTGGCTGCAGGAGCGGCTGCAGGAGCAGGAGCTGGGGTGGCTGCAGGAGCGGCTGCAGGAGCAGGAGCTGGAGCGGCTGCAGGAGCTGGAGCTGGGGTGGCTGCAGGAGTGGCTGCAGGAGCAGGAGCTGGGGTGGCTGCAGGAGCGGCTGCAGGAGCAGGAGCTGGAGCGGCTGCAGGAGCTGGAGCTGGGGTGGCTGCAGGAGTGGCTGCAGGAGCAGGAGCTGGGGTGGCTGCAGGAGCGGCTGCAGGAGCAGGAGCTGGAGCGGCTGCAGGAGCTGGAGCTGGGGTGGCTGCAGGAGTGGCTGCAGGAGCAGGAGCTGGGGTGGCTGCAGGAGCGACTGCAGAAGCAGGAGCTGGAGCGGCTGCAGGAGCTGGAGCTGGGGTGGCTGCAGGAGCGGCTGCAGGAGCAGGAGCTGGAGTGGCTGCAGGAGCTGGAGCTGGGGCGGCTGCAGGGTCTGTCACTCGGTTCATAGTAGCATCAATTGCAGCTCGATAGGCATAGGCCAGGCCCCAACATGCTACAGTGAGTTGTGTCACTTTGGAACTGCCAGAGTCATGACACTCTTTTTGCAAGCATTCTACCAGTTTTTTAGGATTTTGCAGTTGTTCAGGGGTGAATCTACAAAACATCGGAGGTGCCCACTGCTCTAGCCACCTGCCCATATCCTCCCACACTCCCTGCCACTCACAATTATCCCGCCTCAGGACAGATCTCTGCATGAGATCCCTAAGTAGTTGTTTAACCTTGAACAAAACCTGAAGCGCATTCAAGAGACATAACAACAAGAACATGCTGGTCTGAGTATCCCAAGGATATTCAACATCTTGGAGAGCTATTGTAACTAGCTCGGGGGATAAGAGGGTGCTGAAGGAGAAAGGGAGAGTGAACAAGTAAGGAAAAATATCTTTCCCTGTCCCCTTCACAGACTGGCTCCCTGATGGAAAAAGGCAGTAGGTGTAATTGTTAATAGTTTCCGAGATATAGTTTCCAAAGTACAGAGTCGACGACAGTGCTGCGTACAAATACCAAGTTAGAGTCATGGCCAGATATTTCATCATATCGTAAGCTATTGCTACACAGCACAGTACCATAACGATCTTAAACCAGGGCCCGGAAAGGATAAACAGCACGACAGGGATCACATACAGCAAGTAACGTGCTATAAAATTCAGTTTGGAATACAGCCACAGCAGACTTGATATTAAAGCAATCAACATTTTGATTAGATCTGTCGTTATCTCAACCCTTCGTGCCCCACGTTGGGCGCCAAAAGAGCTGTTGTGGTTTAACCCGACTGGCAGCTAAACACCACACAGCCGTTCGCTCACCCTCCCCCCTCCCTCTCTGGGATGGGGGAGAGAAACGGGAAAGTGAAGCCTGTGAGTTGAGATAAAGACAGTTTATTAAGATAGAAAATAATAATGATAATAATAATAATATGTACAAACAAGTGATGCACAATGCAATTGCTCACCACCCACTGACCGATGCCCAGTCCAACCCCGAGCAGCCGGCCCCCCCAGCCCGGCTAGCCACCCCTATATATTGTTTAGCATGACGTCAGATGGTATGGAATACCCCTTTGGCCAGTTTGGGTCAGCTGTCCTGGGTTTGTCCCCTCCCAGCTTTTGCTGCACCCCCAGCCTGCCCGCTGGCAGGACAGAGCGAGGAGCTGAAAAGTCCTTGGCTTAGTATAAGCAGTGCTCTGCAGCAATTAAAACATCAGCATGTTATCAGCACTCTTCTCATCCTAATCCAAAACATAGCACCCTACCAGCTACTAGGAGGAAAAATAACTGTCCTAACTGAAACCAGGACA
>NW_023312054.1:0-11026 GCF_011077185.1 Oxyura jamaicensis
CTGACGTCATGCTGAACAATATATAGGGGTGGCTAGCCGGGGTGGGGAGACAGGCTGCTTGGGGATAGGCTGGGCATCGGTCAGCGGGTGGTGAGCAATTGCATTGTGCATCACTTGTTTTGTACTATTATTATTATTATTTCATTTTCTGTCCTAATAAACTGTCTCTATCTCAACCCACAGGCTTCACTTTCCCGCTTCTCTCCCGAATCCCAGAGAGGGAGGGGGGAGGGTGAGCGAACGGCTGTGTGGTGTTTAGCTGCCGGCCGGGTTAAACCACAGTACTTTTTTACTGTTTGAAGTGGTAATGCTTCTTTACTTATCTGATCTGACACTATGATCTTCACCAAATTGTTCTAAGGAGTCTGGTTGTCTGCATTTTACAATGTGCCTGCTAAATTTTCTTATCACTGCAAGCATATCTCAATACCTCATTCCTTACTTTTAAACAATGTAACTCTGCAAAAATATTTTTATTCCCACACCGGTATCCCAAGGGCTCTTTAAAGTACATTTTGTGATTAAAGCCTGGCCAGATATGCGGAAAAAGCTCCAGAAGATGGGAGGATGGAGTGAACAGTGCAGGTAGTATGAAGTTGTACACCAGGAGGGGGGATGAGAAGGAAAAGCAGAGAGCAAAACAAATGGTATACACAGCGTACTGGGTAGTGATGCAGAGGTTTGCAGATACAGGGCCCAGGATGGAAAGGAGAGGAAGAGAGACAGAGGAATAGCAGACAAGGAAAACTACCTGTGTTGCAGCCTAAATCCTAGCAGGGACAGGCTTTGAGAAGATGTTTTAAGTGTGGCCAGGCTGGCCACTTCAAACAGGAGTATCCGGAGTGATGAAGGAGGAGAGATTGCTGTTATAAATTCAGAATAGGGGAGTCGGGGCTTCTCAGAAAGCTAGTTCCCTGATAAATGAAAAAGTGTACCTCAAGGGTTTCTCAAGTGTACCTCAATGGGGATCACTACAATTATAATTACGGGCAAAACAGACTTAGCATAGGAAGATTAATAAAATGTATTACCTATTACTGGCGGTCTGGAGCAGTGAGAAACAAAGAAACAAGCTGAGGGCACCTTCCTCCATCCACTCTCTTCCACCTCTTCCCTGCTCCGAGTGGCGGGGGGGGGGCGGGAGTGGGGACTGCAGTCAGTCTGTGGTGCTTCGTTTCCACTGCTCCTTCATGGTCGCTCTCCCCCCCTGCTCTGGTGTGGGGTCCCTCTTGTGGGGTGCCGACCTTCCTGGGCTGGTCCTGAATGGGCTGCAGCGTGGAGATCTGCTCCGCTGCGGTACACCATGGGCTGCAGGGGTCTACCTTCCCCACCAGGGGCCTTTCTGTGGGCCGCGGGTTGGCTTTGGCTCCGACACCTGGAGCAACTCTGCACTGCACTCCCCCCTCCTCTGCACTGACCTTGGTGTCTGCAGGGAGGTTTCTCGCTTCTCACTCTCCCAGCTGCTGTTGTGCAGTAGGTTGTTATTTTTATTTTCTTTTTCTTTTTCTTGGGTGTGTTCTCATAGAGATTTAAACTGCATTGCTCATGGCTTGGCTCTGGGCAGCGGTGGACCCCCTTGCGGTCGGCTGAAACTGTCACTTATCTGCCACAGGGCGGCTTCTGGATTCTTCTTGCGGCGGCTGCCACTGCAGCCACCCCACCGAACCTTGCCATGTGAACCCAATACACTGGGGCAGCTAGGTCATTACTGGCCTGTAAAGTATCAGGGCTTAAATTAACTAATGAAGCCCTAAAAGTGATGAAGGTAGAAGGGACTGGGATAACAGTGCCACTTTTGGGGGACACCAAGGTAAGACTAGAGATAGAATGATCACTGGGCAATTATTGTATGCACCCGAGGCAGGGACTAACTTGTTGGAAAAGATGTGATGATGAAATTGGGCATTCAAATAGTAAATTATTAGGCTAGAATAATGGTATTATTAATGGGGTGCTCTCAGACCCTGGGAGCAAAGATATATTGGCCTTTGAGTGGAAAGACCCTAAAATGGGGCGGAAGCGGCAATACAGATGGACAATTTTACCTCAGGAGTTTACAGGGGCACCAATTTATTTGGGCAAGTTCTAGAACAAATTCTGGAGTAATTCCAACCTCCAGAGGAGGTGGTACTGTTACAATATGTGGATGATCTTTTTTTGTCAGGACAGGAGAAAGCTGCTGTGAAGGAAGCCACTAACAAGCTATTTGACTTTCTGGGAAAACAGGGCTTGGGAGTACTGGAAAATAAATTAAAATTCATAGAAAGAGAAGTCAAATATTTAGGGCATCTAGTGTCTGAGGGGGAATGAAAAATAAATCCACAGAGGATTCAGGAAATTGTTGAGCTACCCTTACCCAAAACTAAACAGTTTTAAGAGAAAGAGGTTTTTAAGGAATGAGGAGTCACAAAGTCCAAAGGAAAACAGATACTCCCTGATGGGAGAGAAATGTTGAATAAAGTGCTAATGAGGCAAATATTAATTGTTTTGCATCAAGAGTGTCATTGGGGAATTCAAGCAATGTGTGATGCTGTGCTATGGAAATATGTATGTGTAGGAATATATATACTCCGGCTGAACAAGTATGCAGGAGTTGTGTAGTATGTCAAAAGGTAAATAGGAAAATTATCCGCAGTCATCCCAAAGGGGCGTGAGAACCAGGAATTCAACACTTTCAAAATGTACAGGTAGATTTTACAGAACTCCTTGGAGTAGATAGATTTAAATACTTATTAGTCTTGGCAGATCATTTGTCAGGGTGGGTGGAAGCTTTCCCTTCAGTATCTGCTACTGTGAACATAGTAACTAAAGTAATTCTAGAACAAATAACTCCCAGGTATGGAATTGTTGAAAATATTGACCCTGATCAAGGAAATCACTTTATGTCAGAAATTTTGCAAGGGCTAATGTGGACTCTAGGAATTAAGTGGAAATTTCACACTCCTTGGCATTCTTCCTCTTCTGGAAGGGTGGAGCAGATCAGACAGTAAGGAAGCAATTGACTAAGTTCTGGAAACTCGGCTTCCCCAAACAAAGTGCTTACTTTTGGCACTTCTCTGAATTCAAACTGCACCAATAAAAGATGTGGGAGTTTCACCATATGAAATATTATTTGGATTGCTGTACCTGGACAAAGGGAATGAATTACCTCAAATTGAGACAAAAGATACTTTTCTTAAGAACTATATACTTGGGCTGTCATCCTCTTTGTCATCTCTCAGGACCTGTGGATCATTAGCTCAAACCCCACCCTTGGAAGTCCTGATCTGTCCATTCCGAAAAGGAGATTGGGATCTGATGCAAACATGGAGATAATTGAAACTGCAACCTGAGTGGGACGGACTGTTCCAAGTGCTCCTGACTACTGAGATGACAGGAAGAACAGCTGAGAAAGGGTGGACTCATACCTGGGTAAAAGCATCAGTTAACCCTGATACCAGAGAGACTGCATTAATAAAGACTTTTAAGGTTAAAACTGTTAAAACTATCTATTGTAAACCTTTAACTTCTCCTTAGAGGAATTAATGAGTAAAAGGAATTGAATTACACAGAATTGGAGTGTTTACAGGGAATACTCCCTAGAAGTGGGAGAAAGGAGGGTATTTAATCCCCATCAGAAGAATCCTTATTAGCTTGTGTTTTTTATTGTTTTTCTTAATTATTATTTCTTTATTATTATAGGAGTGTATATATACCTAGAAATGATGTAGTTTAAGTTTATCTTAGTAATACCTATTCTCAATGGATTAGTGATAGGATGGAGGGAAAAATCAGCATTTCCAATTAATCCAGAATATCTCTCGAGTTCTATCTCAAAATAATTGTTGGATTTGCACCCAGATGCCTAGAAAGACTGAAAAGGCCTTGTCCCTGATTGCTATTTCCAGCAGCAACTGTGTCGTGATTCTCTAGATTTCTAAAAATGACAGATCATACACAGTCCCGGGAAGGAATAGATTTTGAAGTTGAGCTCCCTACACACAATCCTGGCTACAACATAGTGTGTTATCAAAGGTGCCTTTTAAACGACATTGATAGAAACTCAGAGGGCAATAGTACTGACCCTGGGTGTGCAAATATCCATGAAGTATGGAATAATCCATACTGTACCGAATATGATAGCTACGTGAATGCTAATATACATAATGCACACCAGATACAACATGAGAATCCTGTAACCGGATGGCCTGTCCCGAATGGCAAGGGGTGGTACTGGCTATATGGCAATAAAGCCAGGAAGGTGTTGCCCCTAGGATGGAAGGGAGCTTGCACCCTGGAGGCAATAATTCCAAATGTAACTATTATTGAAGACCCACAAAGCCAAAGCCCCCATTAGACCACACGCAGAATTAAGTGGGCTTCAGATAATCCTCTAGTAAAACTCTCTAGCATTTCACAATTTTGGAAGGTGGTTTTTACCTTGGTTAGGGGTGAGTGAAATAGAAAACGCTATTGTAAATATCTCAGCTATAACTGAAGAACTAGAAAATAAGATTGAGAAGTTTGCAAAAACAGCACTCTAGAATCGAATAGTATTAGATTTATTAATAACCTCATAAGGAGGAGCATGTACTGTAATTATTAGTAGTTGCTGTATATATGTAGATCAAATGGGACGAATTTGAGTAATCTCAAAAATATTTGAGAAGAAAAAAATCACAACAAGATCCTACATAGAGTAGCTCAAGATGACAGGTCCTGGGGATTTAGAAACATTTGGGAGAAACTAACTTTGTGGTTACCTGAATAGAAGTGGCTCAAACAACTATTTGTTGGTATTGTAATAATAATGGCATTGTATATCTATCATTCCCCGTGACACCCGAAGAAGAATATTTGCGTTGGGTCTATCTGGGATGGAGTCACCTTTCCCTGCAGCAGCCCACACAGTGCTGTGCTCTGCACTCATAGCTGGAACAGCACTGGTATCACTCCAGTGTTGTGTCTATTGCTGCATAGTGCTGGCACAACATCAGGACTCCCTCCAAGCCCCCAAGAGCCAGCAGGCTGGGGGTGGGCAAGTGATGGGGAGGGGACATCGCCAGGGCAACTGACCTAAACTGACCAAGGGGATATTCCATAACACCTGATGTCACACTCAGAAATAAAAGGGGGGCTCTCGTGGGGGAGGGGGCTGTCCTCCCAAACAACCGGTACACGTTTTGAGGCCCTGCTTCCCGGGAGGTGGCCGAACACCGCTCATTGATGGGAAGTAGAGAATAACTTTTTTTTCCTTTCTCTCTGTGCTTCTGCACGGCCTTGTTGTTTCTTTTGTTTCTTTTTCTCCCCATTCCCCTTCCCTTTAATTAAATCATTCTCATCTCAAACCTCGAGCTCTTTGTGTTGTCTTTTCTCCCGCCTCCTCTTTGAGAAGGGGGGAGTGAGAGTGCGGTCGTGGTGGAACTCTGCTGCCCATTTGAGTAAAACCACCACAGTCCTTTTTGGTGCCCAACGTGGGGCTCGGGGATTGAGATAACAGTAGAATTGATTAAAATATTTATGACTAACATACTTGCTAGTCACAATGTTCGGTTTGCTGTTAATATTTTTCTGTGTGACTATGTTGTATGTAATCCGTTCTCTGTTCTCTTTTCTCCTCTATATCCGATCGGAGAACGTGTTGAAATCTGTGTTTGGTTTCTTTATCATGCTGTGCTGTAACATGCTGGCCTCCAGTTTCGTCTGGTACTCAGGCCCTGCACTGTTATCCTTCTGGTCTCCTGGAGATTATCTTTTTGGAAATATTAAGAATTGCACCGCCTTCTTTTTCTCCCCTAGCAGTCCATTTGTGAATAATATCTGGGCTGGTACTTTCTTCTTCTCTCCCTGTGGGCTAATCGCTGCAGCCTTTGAGTATTTTGGATACCCTTGGTCGGATGTCATCCTCCTATTACTAGTTCTATTGTTTTTCTTCCTCCCTAAGGTCAAACAATTTATTAACAATATCATCCAAGGACCTGCCCCAAGACAAAGTAGTTGTGGGTGGCAAGGTGTGGGGGGGGGATATGGGCAGGTACCTGTCACGGTTTTCTCCTCCGATGGTTCTTAACTTCACCCCTGAACAAGTGCAAAATCCAAAAAAACTGGTAGAATGTTTGAAAGACGTATGCCCTGACCCTGGCAATACCAGAGAACTCCACCAGCTTGCTGCACTCTGCTGGGGTCTGGCTCATGCCTATCAAATGTCAATTAACACTGCCCAGCACCCTCAAGGGGATGGGGAAGTTTCTGAATTCGATGACGAGATAACACACACTGTGACCACCCCAGAGGACCAACCATCTATGGTATCAGTCGCCCCTATAGTCAAGACAAAACAATGGAAACGGAAGTCAGCTCGTTTAGTAAGGGAAGAAGCCTCTCCTAAGGGGGAGGGAGAGGAGGAAAAGGCAGGCAGCTCTAAAGCAGCGTCATCACAACAACATCAGGGAGAAGAGACTGAAATCATAAATGAATCTGAAACCACTCGATCTCTATCCTTGAGTGAGTTGCGAGAAATACGAAAGGATTTCAGTCGTCATCCAGGTGAGCACATCCTCACCTGGCTGCTTCGATGCTGGGACACTGGGGCCAATAGCCAACAATTAGAAGGCAGTGAAGCCAAGCAGCTGGGATCCCTCTCTAGAGAAAGGCTCATTGACAGAGTAATTGGGAGAGAGGCACAGGTCCTCAGCCTCTGGGGGCAACTCCTGGCAGCTGTGAAAGAAAGGTCTCCCCACAAGGAAGATATTGTATATCAAGTAGGTAAGTGGGCCACCATGGAGAAAGGTCTCCAGCAACTGAGGGAATTAGCTGTGCTGGAGATGATTTAAAGTGATTTGGACAATGACCAGACACCTAAAGATCCCGATGAAGTCCAGTGCACAACATCCATGTGGCAGAAGTTTGTACGGGCTGCACCCTCATCACATGCCAGCACACTGGCAGCAATGAACTGGGATGAGGGGATGGGGCCAACAGTGGACACTGTGTCCATTCAGCTTCATAAATATGAAGAAAATCTCACTGCCCCAATACGGGTCTGCATTTCAGCCATGGAGAGACTGTCCCAACGGTTAGAGGAACACATAACTTCCTCCTCACCTAGATGGAAGAATCTTTCAGCCATTAAGTGCCAGCATTCTCCGGCTCAAGCAAGGGAGAATCCAGGACACACACCAGGGGGTACCTTGTGGTTTTATTTACGTGACCATGGGGAAGATATGAGGAAGTGGAATGGTGAACCGACCTCGGTCCTAGCTGCTTGGGTACGTGAACTGCGGAAAGATATGGCAACAAGAAAAGAGGCCCCTAGGAGGACTGCTGCCCCAGTTTCTGTTGGGCAAACCCCCAGAGGCAGTAGAAAGGCTAGCATTACTCCTGACCCTGACAAAGAGACCTCTACTTCACATTTGGAAGAATTAATTGACAGATGCTCCAACCAGGACTAGTGGGGCCCTGCCTCTGGCCAGGTAGAGGAGAGGGACAACCGGATTTACTGGACTGTGTGGATTCGATGGCCTGGCACACCGGAACCACAGAAATATGAAGCTTTAGTGGACACAGGTGCACAGTGTACCCTAATGCAAGCTTTAGTGGACACAGGTGCACAGTGTACCCTAATGGCCACCAAGGGGCACAACTTATCTCTATCTCTGGAGTGACAGGGGGATCCCAAGGGCTAACTGTATTGGAAGCTGAAGTGAGTCTAACTGGGAATGAGTGGCAAAAACACACCATCATGACTGGCCCAGAGGCTCCATGCATCCTCGGCATAGACTACCTCAAGAAAGGGTACTTCAAGGATCCAAAAGGGTACCGGTGGGCTTTTGGCATAGCTGCTTTGAGCGCAGAAAAGATTAAGCAGCTGTCTACCCTGCCTGGTCTCTTAGAAGACCCTTCTGCCGTAGGATTGCTGAGGATTGAAGAACAACAAGTGCCGATTGCGACTACAACTGTGCACCGGCGGCAATATCGCACCAATCGAGACTCCCTGATCCCTATCCATGAGTTAGTTCATCATCTGGAGAGACAAGGAGTGATCAGCAAAACTCACTCACCCTTCAATAGTCCTATATGGCCAGTGCAAAAGTCTAATGGCGAGTGGAGGCTAACAGTGGACTATTGGGGCCTGAATGAAGTCACGCCACCACTGAGTGCTGCAGTGCCAGATATGCTAGAACTCCAGTACGAACTGGAATCAAAGGCAGCCAAGTGGTATGCAACAATTGATATCGCTAATGCATTTTTCTCCATCCCTCTGGCAGCAGCATGCAGGCCACAGTTTGCTTTCACTTGGAGAGGCATTCAGTACACTTGGAATCGACTGCCCCAGGGGTGGAAACACAGCCCTACCATTTGCCATGGACTGATCCAGATGACACTGGAACAGGGGAAGCTCTTGAACACTTGCAGTACATTGATGATATCATCGTATGGGGTAACACAGCAGGAGGTTTTTGAGAAAGGGAAGAAAATAATTCAAATTCTCCTGAAAGCTGGCTTTGCTATTAAACAGAATAAGGTCAAGGGACCCGCACAGGAAATCCAGTTCTTGGGGGTAAAATGGCAGGATGGACGTCGCCACATTCCGACGGATGTGATCAACAAAATAACGGTTATGTCTCCACCAACTAGCAAAAAACAAACACAAGCTTTTCTAGGCCTTGTGGAATTTTGGAGAATGCATATTCCAGGCTATAGCCAGCTTGTGAGTCCTCTATATCGAGTGACTCGAAAGAGAAACTCTTTCGAGTGGGGCCCCGAGCAACAACAGGCCTTTGAACAAATCAAACAGGAAATAGCTCGTGCAGTAGCCCTTGGGCCTGTCCGTACCGGACCAGCTGTACAAAACATACTTTACACTGCAGCTGGGGACCATGGCCTCACCTGGAGCCTCTGGCAGAAGACCCCAGGAGAAACTCGAGGTCGACCTCTGGGGTTCTGGAGCCAGGGCTCTCAAGGATCAGAAGCCAATTATACCCCAACTGAAAAGGAAATATTAACAGCATATGAGGGTATTCGAGCTGTTTCAGAAGTTGTGGGTACAGAAACACAACTCCTCTTGGCCCCACGGCTACCTGTGTTACATTGGATGTTCAAAGGGAAAATCCCCACTACACATCATGCAACTGACGCTATGTGGAGTAAGTGGGTAGCGTTAGTTACACAGCGGGCTTGAATGGGGAAACCCAACTACCCAGGAATCCTGGAAGAGATCATGGACTGGCCGGAGGGCAGGGATTTTGGAATACCGACAGAAGAGATAACTCGTGCTGAAGAGGCACCACCATACAACGAGTTGCCAGAAGACAGAAAGCAGTATGTGTTGTTCACTGACAGATTCTGCTGTGTGGTAGGGAGCCATTGGAAATGGAAAGCTGCTGTGTGGAGTCCCACCCGACAAGTTGTGGAGGCCATGGAAGGGAAAGGCGAGTCAAGTCAATATGCAGAAGTGAAAGCTATACAACTGGCCCTAGAAATTGCTGAAAGAGAAAAATGGCCAGTACTGTATCTTTACACTGAGTCATGGATGGTGCAAATGCTCTTTGGGAGTGGCTACAGCAATGGAAACAGAACAACTGGCAGCGCAGAGGTAAACCTATCTGGGCTGCTACTCTGGCAAGATATTGCTGCCCGGGTAGAAAACCTGGCTGTAAAGGTACATCATGTAGATGCCCAAATGCCTAAGAATCGTGCTATGGAAGAACATCATAACAATGAATAAGTGGATCGAGCTTTGAAAATTGAAGTGGCTCAGGTGGGCCTGGACTGGGGACGTAAGGGTGAGCTGTTTGCAGCTCGATGGGCCCATGAAACATCAGGACATCTAGGGAGGGATGCCACATACAGATGGGCTCGTGATTGAGGGATTTACCTGACCATTGAGGCCATCATACAGATTACCCATGAGTGTGAAACCTGTGCTGCAATCAAACGAGCCATGAGGGTAAAGTCTCCCTGGAATAGGGAGAGATGGCTTGGATTTCAATACAGTGAGGCCTGGCAGATTGACTACATCAGACCTCTCCCATAAACCCGCCAAGGCAAACGTTACATACTTACCATGGTAGAAGCAACTACTGGGTGGCTGGAAACATATCCAGTAAACCATGCCACTGCCCGAAACACTATCTTGGGCCTGGAAAGACAAGTGCTGTGGCGACATGGTACACCAGAGAGAATTGAGTCCGACAATGGGAGTCACTTTCGAAACAATTTGGTCACCTCCTGGGCCAAGAGACATGGCATTGAGTGGGTGTATCACATCCCTTATCACCCACAAGCTTCTGGGAAGGTTGAGAGGTACAATGGATTGTTAAAAACTATGTTACGAGCATTGGGTGCTGGGATGTGGAAACATTGGGACATGAATCTACCAGAGGCCACTTGGCTAGTTAACAACAGGGGGTCTGAGAGCCGTCCTAGTCCTGCTGAAACAAAACCCCTACACACTGTGGGAGAAGCTAAAGTCCCCGTAGTGTATGTAAAGAGGTGCAAAAACAACAATAGGAGTAAGAAAAGAAGAGGGGGGAATTGTGAGAAACTAAGATGTGTTTTTGCAGTAGAGAATTACTTTTCTGTATTCCAAGGTAGTTGTGTAGTCATAACAAGGAGAAATGCTAAGTAGATAAGTGGACAGTAGAAGGCCTCACTGTTCCAAAATAAGGTGGAAGCCTGAGAAAAACAGGATGAGCAGTGTGAGAACAGTAAAACAAAGACCACAAGTTCTCAAAACATAAGAAAGGAGAAATTAAAGGGTTGAAAAAAAGAAAAATTGTACATATATGGTATAGAGGAGCGTCGAGTAGCTTGTGAACCTGTAGTACTCAGCCAATGAGGAAACGGGAGGTGATCAGGTGGGTAATAGGGGATAAAAGGTTATGATTTGTTTACTAAAATGTGCTCCTAATTGACAGGACACCCGCCATTGCAATCACGAATAAAATAGCTTCACACAAGGTCTTGTCTGAAGAAAATTATTTGAGTTTTTTTTCACAGTTCTTTTATCCAGACTGACACGCATTATTTAACCATTTTCTTCTTT